>NC_081841.1:58564115-58704932 GCF_963259705.1 Myotis daubentonii
ACTATGCTTTAATTATGTTCAATTTGTAACAATGAAAATACATCCTGCATATCAGATATTTACATTACAATTCATAACAGTAGCAAAATTACAGTTATGAAGTAGCAACAAAAATAATTTTATGGTTGGGGGTTACCATAACATGAAGAACAGTATTAAAGGGCCTCAGCATTAGGATGGTTGAGAACCGCTGCTCTAAGAGATGCTATTGCCTTTTCGCACATTCTTTTTTATTTTTAATATGATTTTATTGATTCCAGAGAGGGAGGGAGAGGGAAAAAGAGATAGAAACAATGATGAGAGAGAATCATTGATCAGCTGCCTCCTGCACACCCCCTACTGGGGATCAAGCCTGCAACCCAGGCATATGCCCTGACCAGGAATGGAGCCATGACCTGGTTTATAGGTTGACGCTCAACCACTTATGCAACATTGGCTGGGCTCCTCACTTTCTTGAAACTGTTTTTCCTTCATGGGATAGGGAATATAAACACCACTAGATTTTGAAGCCAAATTACATTAGTTGAATCCTTGATCCAGCACTTACAATCTGTGTGTGACTTTAATAGAACCACATCTTTGTAACCCCATTTTTTCCCCGTCTATAAATCTATTTCCCCTCTATAAATCTATTTCTACCAGGATCAAATGGACTCATGTTTGTAAACTAATCAATGCACATATCTGTAAATACATATATGCATACATACACTTTAACTCTAAATTGACCCTGTCTCACTTTACCTACCTCACTGTGTTGTGGGAGGATAGCGTTACTGCTTTGTATATAAGAAAGTACCTAGCACAGATGAGGCCTGGCTGATGAGAAAGGGTAAGGCATGCATGCATGGGGAGGAACTTTCAAGCAGAGGGCATAACTAGTGCAAGAATGCTAAGGAAGGAAAGAGTTTGCCTGTATACGGAGAAATAAAAAGATTGACTGATGTGCTTGAATATAGGGACCGAGGGCAGGAGTGATATAGGATGAGTCTGGAAAAGTAGGCAGGGGACAGATTGTAAAGAAACTAGTAAAAATTTGGATTTTATTCTAAGTGCAATGGTGTGTCACTCAAAAGCACGGAAGTAGAATTATCCCATTTAAGTTTTTAAAATAGCACATTGGCTACTGTGTGGGGAGTAGACAGCCATGAGGTCAGCATGGAAACAGGGAGATGAGTTAGGAAGTGTTGTAGTCATCAAGAGGCTAACTCATGGGAAGGTAATCATGGAGATAAAAACCGTGGACACAGGGACTTGTTGTGGAGGAAGGGTCAACAATCAAGTACAAATGCTTCTACTGGTATTTAATGCTTCTCATAATTTGGCTACAACTGTCTGTTCTAACCTTAACGTACACTTCACTCCTATATACACCCCTTTGTGCCGCCCAAGCTGGAAAACAATTATGTCCCTTTTTGCATTTCCGCCCTCATGCCTTGTTCCTGTCTCCTCAATAAAACGCTTTCTTTACATAAATAATCTTAAAGCTTTCTGGTTGTGAACATGTTCCCATAATATGTGCATATTGTTTTTTTATAAATTATATGCACATAGGTTATTAATGTGGTAAATATTAGTAAAGACTAATTTTTAAAACACTTAAAAAGTGAATACAAATAAAAGTTCTAACAATTTCACCCTCCACTCGGGGAGATGTCTTGTGAGCCTCTACTCCCACCCCATCCTCCACCACCTTGGAACCACAGGTGAGCGTATCTCTAAGCTATCAATTTCTACAGACACTTTAGTTTTAACTCAAGATACTTTTCCTATGAAATTTTTCTTAATCTCTTTCTTTTGCTCTGAAGTTTCATAAACACTTGAATTCTACCACCGTATTTAAATTTAGCAATTATCATTCACCATTTTTAGTGCTCCACTCTATCATGTGTTTCTTCATCTGGATAATAGGCCCCTTGAGGGCACTGACTAATATCTTATACTTATTTTTAGTAATATTAACATTTGTTGACTGGAGGAAGATTCTTTTTTTTTTTTCCATCTCTATTTTCTTTTCTTTTTTTTTTTATTGCTTAAAGTATAACAAAGGGTATTACATATGTATCCATTTTATCCCCCCGCCCTAGACAGTCCCCTAGCCTCCCCTATCACCCAGTGTCTTATGTCCATTGGTTATGCTTATATGCATGCATACAAGTCCTTTAGTTGATCTCTTACCCCGCTACCTCCTGCCCCCCAACCCTCCCCGGCCTTCCCGCTGCAGTTTGACAATCTGTTTGAGGCAGCTCTGCCTCTGTATCTATTATTGTTCAAAAGTTTATAATGGTCTCTATTGTCCATGAATGAGTGAGATCATGTGGTATTTTTCCTTTATTGACTGGCTTATTTCACTTAGCATAATGCTCTCCAGTTCCATCCATGCCGTTGCAAATGGTAAGAGTTCCTTCCTTTTTACAGCAGCATAGTATTCCATCGTGTAGATGTACCACAGTTTTCTAATCCATTCATCTACTGATGGGCACTTAGGCTGTTTCCAGATCTTAGCTATGGTGAATTGTGCTGCTATGAACATAGGGGTGCATATATCCTTTCTGATTGGTGTTTCTGGTTTCTTGGGATATATTCCTAGAAGTGGGATCACAGGGTCAAATGGGAGTTCCATTTTCAGTTTTTTAAGGAAACTCCATACTGTCTTCCATAGTGGCTGCACCAGTCTGCATTCCCACCAGCAGTGCACAAGTGTTCCTTTTTCTCCACATCCTCTCCAGCACTTGTTGTTTGTTGATTTGTTGATGATAGCCAGTCTGACAGGTGTGAGATGGTACCTCATTGTTGTTTTGATTTGCATCTCTCGGATGATTAGTGACTTTGAGCATGTTTTCATATGTCTCTTGGCTTTCTGAATGTCCTCTTTTGAAAGGTGTCTATTTAGGTCCTTTGCCCATTTTTTGATTGGATTGTTTATCTTCCTTTTGTTAAGTTGTATGAGTTCCCTATAAATTTTGGAGATTAGGCCCTTATCAGATATGTCATTGGCAAATATGTTTTCCCACACAGTGGGTTTTCTCATTGTTTTGTTGATGGTTTCTTTTGCTGTGCAGAAGCTTTTTATTTTGATGTAGTCCCATTTGTTCATTTTTTCTTTAGTTTCAAGTGCCCTAGGAGCTGTATCAGTGAAGAAATTGCTTCGGCATATGTCTGAGATTTTGTTGCCTTTGGATTCTTCTAGAATTTTTATGGTTTCCTGTCGTACATTTAAGTCCTTTATCCATTTTGAGTTTATTTTTGTGTATGGTGTAAGTTGGTGGTCTAGTTTCATTTTCTTGCATATATCTGTCCAATTTTCCCAACACCATTTATTGAAGAGACTATCTTGGCTCCATTGTATGTTCTTGACTCCTTTGTCAAATATTAATTGAGCATATTGGTTCGGGCCGATTTCTGGGCTCTCTATTCTATTCCATTGATCTATATGCCTATTCTTGTGCCAGTACCAAGCAGTTTTGAGAACAGTGGCTTTGTAATACAACTTGATATCTGGTATTGAGATCCCACCTACTTTGTTCTTTTTCAGGATTGCTGCAGCTATTCGGGGTCTTTTTTTATTCCCGATGAATTTTTGGAAAGTTCGTTCTAGATCTCTGAAGTATGCTGTTGGTATTTTAATGGGAAGTGCGTTGAATTTATAGATTGCTTTGGGTAGTATGGACATTTTAATGATGTTGATTCTACCAATCCATGAACACGGTATGTTCTTCCATCTGTTTATGTCTTCCTCTATGTCTTTTTTCAACGTCCTGTAGTTTTCTGAGTAGAGGCCTTTTACCTCTTTAGTTAAGTTTATTCCTAGGTAGCTTAGTTTTTTCGGTGCAATGGTAAACGGGATTGTTTTTATAATCTCTCTTTCTGAAAGTTCACTATTGGTGTATAGAAATGCCTCAGATTTCTTGGGGTTAATTTTGTATCCTGCTACATTGCCAAATTCATGTATTAAGTCTAGTAGCTTTTTGATGGAATCTCTAGGGTTTTGTATGTATAATATCATGTCGTCTGCAAATAAGGACAGTTTTACTTCCTCTTTTCCAATTTGGATGCCTTTTATTTCTTCTTCTTGCCGAATTGCAATGGCTAACACTTCCAGTACTATGTTGAACAGGAGTGGTGAGAGTGGGCATCCCTGTCTTGTTCCTGTTCTTAGGGGAAATGGTGTTAGTTTTTGTCCGTTGAGTATGATGTTGGCTGTGGGCCTGTCATATATGGCTTTTATTATGTTGAGGTATGATCCTTCTACTCCCACCTTGCTGAGAGTTTTTATCAAAAATGGGTGTTGAATTTTGTCAAATGCTTTTTCTGCATCAATTGATATGACCATGTGGTTTTTTTCTTTCAATTTGTTTATGTGATGTATCACGTTTATTGATTTGCGGATATTGTACCATCCTTGCATCCCTGGGATAAATCCTACTTGGTCATGGTGTATGATCTTTCTGATGTACTGCTGGATCCGATTTGCTAAGATTTTGTTGAGGATTTTGGCATCTATGTTCATGAGGGATATTGGCCTGTAATTCTCTTTCATTGTGTTGTCTTTACCTGGTTTTGGTATCAGGGTGATGCTGGCTTCATAGAATGAGCTTGGAAGTGTTCCTTCCTCTTGAATTTTTTGTAGTAGTCTGAGGAGGATAGGGTTTAGTTCTTCCTTGAATGTTTGGTAAAACTCCCCTGTGAAGCCGTCTGGTCCTGGGCTTTTGTTTGATGGAAGCTTTTTGATGACTGCTTCAATTTCTTCCATAGTTATTGGCCTGTTGAGATTTTTAGATTCTTCCTGATTGAGTTTTGGAATGTTGTATTTTTCTAGGAATTTGTCCATTTCCTCCAGGTTGTCTAGTTTGTTGGAGTAAAGCTGTCCATAGTATTTTTTAACAATCATTTGTATTTCTGTGGGGTCTGTTGTTATTTTGCCTCTATCGTTTCTGATTTTATTTATTTGGGTCCTCTCTCTCTGCTTCTTGGTGAGTCTGGCTAGAGGTTTATCAATCTTGTTTATCCTTTCAAAGAACCAGCTCTTGGTTTCATTGATTTTCTGTATTGTTTTTTTGGTCTCTATGTCATTTATTTCTGCTCTAATCTTTATTATCTCCTTCCTTCTGCTCACTCTGGAGTTTTCTTGTTGCTCTCTTTCTAATTCTTTGAGTTGTAGAGTTAGATGATTTACTACCATTTTTTCTTGTTTTTTGAGATAGGCCTGTAGAGCTATAAACTTCCCTCTCAGGACTGCTTTCAATGTGTCCCATAGGTTTTGGATTGTTGTGTTTTCATTGTCATTAGTTTCCAGGATGTTTTTAATTTCTTCTTTGATCTCATTGGTAACCCAATCAATATTTAATAGCATGCTATTCAGCTTCCAGGTGTTTGAGTATTTTGGGTTGTTTTTATTGTAGTTTATTTCTAATATTATGCCATCGTGGTCTGCGAAGACGCTTTTTATGATTTCAATCTTCTTGAATTTGGGGATACTTTGCTTGTGACCCAATATGTGGTCTATTTTTGAATATGTCCCATGAGCACCTGAGAAGAACGTATATTCTCTGGCTTTGGGGTGAAGTGTTCTGAAGATGTCTATTAAGTCCATCTGATCTAGTGAGTCATTTAGGATTGCTGTATCTTTGCTGGTTGTTTGTCTATAGGACTTATCCAGTGCTGTCAATGGTGTATTAAAGTCCCCTACTATGATTGTATTGTTGTCGATCTCTCCTTTGATATTTTCCAGGAGTTTTTTTATGAATTTGGGTGCTCCTACATTGGGTGCATATATGTTTACCAGGGTTATATCTTCTTGTTGTATTGATCCCTTTAGTATTATGAAGTGGCCTTCCTTATCTCTTGTTAAGGCCTTCACTTTGAGGTCTATTTTGTCCGATATAAGTATTGCTACCCCAGCTTTCTTTTACTTTCCATTTGCCTGAAAGATATTTTTCCATCCTTTCACTTTCAGTCTGTGTGAGTCCCTTCTAATGAGGTGGGTTTCTTGTAGACAGCAGATGTATGGGTCATGTTTTTTTATCCATTCAGCCACTCGATGTCTTTTGGTTGGAGCATTTAGTCCGTTTACGTTTAAAGTTATTATTGAAAGGTACTTGTTTGTAGCCATTTCTTTTTTTGTGTGGCTGTTTTCTTTCTGAGCTTTTTATTTCTTATTTTTATACCAGTCCCTTTAGCATTCCTTGCATTGCTGGCTTGGTGGTGACAAACTCCCTTAGCCTTTTTTTGTCTGTGAAGCTTCTTATTTCCCCTTCAAGTTTGAATGATAGCCTTGCTGGATAGAGTATTCTTGGATTCAGTCCTTTGCTTTGCATCACTTTGTAAATTTCAGTCCATTCTTTTCTGGCCTGATGTGTTTCTGTTGAGAAGTCATTTGACAATCTAATGGGAGATCCCTTGTATGTAACTTTCCGTCTCTCTCTTGCAGCCTGTAAGATTCTCTCTTTGTCCTGAACATTTGCCATGGTGATTATGATGTGTCTTGGTGTGGGTCTTTTCGGGTTCACCTTGTTTGGGACTCTCTGGGCTTGTGTGACTTTTTTCTTCCCCACCTCAGGAAAGTTTTCTGATATTATTTCTTCGAGTAGGTTTTTTAATCCTTGTTCATCCTTCTGTTGTTCTGGTACTCCTATTATTCGTATGTTGTTTCGTTTCATGTTGTCCCAAAGCTCCCTTAGGCTCTCCTCCTATCTTTTAATTTTTTTCTCCAATTGCAGTACATTTTGGGTGTGTTTTGCTTCCTTGTCTTCTAATTCACTAATTCGGTCCTCCGCAGGAGGAAGATTCTAATGGTAATAAAAAGATCTTTTTAGTCATAGACATCAAGGCCATTCAATCATTCAACAGAAATTGTCCATGGAGTGTCTAAAATAGATCAAGTGTTTAAGTTTCTGTATATCAAGAAATAACAGGGCCAGAAAGGCTTCTTCTTTCACAGAGCTGACATTCATGAGGGAGGGTTGTAGAAAATAAATAAATAACAGTCCAGGATAATTTACAAGAATGAGTGATTAGTTCTATGGAGAAAACCATGTAGTGAGGATGCTGGTTGGGGTTAATGGGATGAATGATGGTCTCTGAAGAGGTATCATTGTGTCTCTCTGCCCTATATAATGAGAAGATTCAGAAGAGTTAAGCTTAACTGAGGTGAGTTATAGAAGCTTGCCATTCCAGGTATATGGTTTACCTTTCACCATCTATTTAGCTATGTGCCTACTTCTATGATCATTAACTTTATTCAGAATTCCTTTAGCAATTCTAATTTTGAAAGGCTAGTCAGTAACTTGTAAGTAAGTATAATAAGTAAGGCTAATGCTAGCTGCTATAACAAGCAAATCCTCAAATCTCAGTGGCTAAACACTATAGAAACGTAATCTTACTAAGCAACAGTTCAGTGTTAGTTCATGACCTTTGGAAATCCAGACTCCTTTCACCTTCTGTCTCCATTCTCCTCTAGTCCCTCAGATGGTGGGAGAAAGAAAGGGAACGATCACACATGGGAGAATTTTGTGAACATGTAATGAAAGTGGTGATGTGCACATTCTAATATGAGGCTATGGCTCCTTGCAGAAGTGCCTGGGAAGTGTAGCCTTGGTGTGCTTCTGAAAGAAGAAGAAATGGGTTTATGAAAGCCTGCCCAGTTTCTGCCACAGTTTGCTTCTCCAGAATTCCTTTTGCTAAGGTCTGAAAAATATCTACATTTAGATCACCATAAAGCCAGAAAAAACTGCATATGGTTTGATTGAGTGAATTTATCTCCAGTGATTATTTTCACTCACTTATTTTAACTTGCTACTGTTAATATCATGCATCCTACTTATCCCCACAAACTGGCCCCTTTTCACAAATATAAGCAATAAATCATATTCAGTCTTGAATTACAAATGCAATACTTCACTGCAGAATTTCTTGCTATGTGGGGAAATCCACAGAAGATATTTTCCATCTCATTACTCTCAACGCCTCAAAATGACCCAGAGCAACACCTCTTCTTCAGATGAGGAAATGGTTGGCTACACTAGCTGCTAGAATGACTAACAATAAAGTGTGTAAATTTATTCAATCATAAGCTCTTTGCCTTACAGTGCTACAATAATTTTTGTTGCTCTCTTTACTTGTTACATGTAATCTAAAAAATTCAGCCTTAATTATTTTGACTTGTTAATGTACATAAATATTTATCACTTCTTTTAATTTGTGTGGAAGGTGATGGGGCAGTGTTTTGACTCTGCTTTGCTTATTGTCACCATGGCTTTTGCATATTAGGCACTATTTATGCTTTTTGGAGACTCTGAAAATAAATGGTGATGCAGTAAGCTTACCACTATCCCTAGGCTGAGGATAATTATTTTACTAATATTATTGGAGTTAAATATGTAACTGAGAAAAGTTAGGCAAAAATATATATAAATGTGTCCAGTTCTTATGTATTCAGCTGGGACAAGTGTTGCTATACAGCTTGGAAGGGCAGCATCAAGGAACACAGACTCAGGATTGCATTTAGCTAGAGGGGGAGAGTCAATTAAGAAAACCTAAATCAGGGAAGTTGAGGTAGGAAACCAGATTGTAGTCAGATAAATGAAGTCAAGCAAGAAATTCACAGAAGAGAAGAGATGATCAATGTAGAAGGTGTAGAAGGTGCAAGATGGGGAAGGAATCTCCTGTAAGGAAAGGTTGAGGAGAGCAGTTGAGATTTAATTCTCCCTCTGCTTCTCATCTTGTCTCCTCCCTGACCATTCTCAGCACCCTGGCTGGAGCGCCCATAAAAATTTGCCTTCTTTATAAAGCTCCCCTCTCTGCACAACACAATGGAGGTGCAATGGACATCATAAAGATTTCCTTCCCTGTCTTTTTGTGGCAAGTTGAAGAGATGATTATTCTCTATGACTTACTCATGTACATTTAATGTAATAATTTATCTGTTTATAACCACTCTACCTAATTTAAGCAATTATTTATTACGTAAACTCTAGGAACATATTTGTGGGACTTCTAAACAAAAGTAAAGAGAAAATTCTATAAGTTAAGGGACAGAAAAACTTGTTTACAAAAAGCAAGAGTCAGATTAACAGCAGAATGCTCAGTTGCCACGCAGAATGCTAACATAGAATGATACAATGTCTACAAGGTTCTGAAGAAAAAGTGTTTTGAACTGAGAACCCTAAATTTACCAACTTACCACACAAGTACTAAGGCAAAAGGAAAGCCTTCGAAGTGTGTCACCCATGTCTCCTTCCTTTCATCTTTCCTTCCTTCCTTCAAGCTTTCCTTCCTCCTCTCTTCTCTCTCCATCCCTCTTTGTCTCTCATCCATCCATTCATCCATCTCAAAGAATATATCAAAAATATGAGTGTTTTTCTCTGTGTGGCAGTATTATAGGGCATTTTAAACTTTCTTTTACTTTTCATATTTTCTTTTCTTTCTCCCTCTTCCCCCTGCCCGCCCCCCCCCCCTTACAACTCATTACTGTTGTTGCTACTTCTATTACCAGCACAGCTACTAATTATCAAATATATTTTATTTCCCAGGTTCTGGTCTATGATATAAATGTTCTTTACAGAGACTTTTTGAGAAAAATGAAACTCAAGTGTATTATTTATAAAATTAAAGTAGTGATATTTATAATTTAACCCTCTACCCAACCAAATAACCATTCTTTAGTACCCCTCTTTACTGCATCAGTCTTTTAATGGATGGGGAAACACATCGCTTCACCAGGCAACTCATCCCTTTGATGGAATTTCTAGGATCCTCTTTGTTATTCCGTGCTGTATTTTGTTCTGGAGGCTGCCCTGCACTAAATCACAGACCATATCAACTCCTTGTTAACATGTACTATTTGAAGATGACAATAATCATGTGGATGTTGATTTTAAGATTTATAATGGAGTTTGATGAAATGAATATAATAGAAGTCTACAAAAAAAGATGTTTTAACATTTTGAGAAATGAAAGTAAATGGATAGTTCAGGCAAAGCTATTTCATACAAAAAGACTAATAAACATAAAATGAATTATCAAGGAAAGGAATTGGAGAAAGATTGTAAGTGGCTTTGAGTCACTTAGATTTATTTTTCAAGGATTTATTTTTCAAAGAGTGTAAGATTAGTGAAAACTGAGAACAATAAAATTAAAGTCAAAGGGCAAGATGGGGCCAGCGAGATGATACCTCTGCTTTTTTTTTCAGGTCCCAGTTAAGGCTAGGCCAGACTGTGCCTCAGCAAACCTTAAAAACACCCATGGCAAAGGGAGTGATGGGGGAAATCAGTGGGTTTGGGGAAATGTCTGCATTTCAGCTCAGCCAGAAATGTCAATGGCAAGTGGCAAAAAATTAGCACTTATGAATAAAGAAAGAATAAATAATCCTTTTTGCCAAAGGAGGTGGTTTGTTTTTGTTTTTCATTTTTCCATTCAGGTAAGTTTGTCAGTAAGTGCTCCCCAGATAAGGTACTCTGTGAATCTATGACAATTTATACCAGGACAAAATCACATTTGAGAATTTGAAAATCTATACCACAGTTTTAAGGAGATAGGAGAAACTGTCATAGCATATTTTTGTGTGTGTGTTCTTTCAAGAAAAATAGACCCAAACCTGTCCTATCTGATGTCTACCCATCTGAGTGAAGTGCAGCTCAGTCCTTCCAGGTGCTCAGGCCAAAACTTTAGGAGTCACCTGACATCTTTACTCTTATACCTCACCTTCAACCCAAGGGCAAAGTCTATTAGAGCTGCTTTTAAAATTAATGCTGACAATAATAAAAAAAAAATTAATCCTAAATCTGACCTCTGAATTCTACTTCAACCACCACAGCCAGACCTCTAGCATCTCTTGCCTGACCTATTGCCATGGCCTCCAAACCAGTTTCTGTGTCCACCCTTATCACCCCACCAAGTATCCTCAATACAGCAACCTCAATACAGAGAAAGGAGAGCATATACTGCCTCTACTTGAAACCATTCAAAGGCTTCTGTCTTAGAGTAAGAGCTGGATGGTCTTCTATGGTGTGTAGAGTCCCACATAATCTGGCCTTAATTACCTTCACTCTAGCTACTGACCTTCTTTGAACTCCTTGAAAGTTCCAGGACAGCTCAAGGCCTTTCTATTAAGTGTTTCCTCTGCCTGGAGCACTTCTGCAGATAAACACATGGCTTGTTCTCTGTTTTCCTTCAAATGTTTGCTTAAGGACCATCTTCTCATAATCCTGTTTAAAATAGCAACACCATGCTAGCATTCTCTACTCTTTAAGCTGCTTTATTTTTCCTGAAAGTTCTTATCATTTCCTGATACACTGTATTATTTATTTCATTTACTTATTCATTTTTCTCCTCCCAAGTAAAATACTATGAACCTTGTTGTTTTATTGTCTTAAGTCTTTTTTTGCTTATTTGTTTAGGACAGTTCCTGGCAAGTAGTAGGTGCTCAACAAATCTTTTTGGAATAAATGTTATTGTTTATGAAAAGCATATGTTCCATTTTGTAAAGCCAAGTGTTTCTTTGGTTTCATTTTGGCAGAAAAATGGGTGCATCATAAGATAGGGTGGTAAGATTTGTCACACTGTTCAGGATGACAAATAATGACTAGCTTTTTCATTAATGAAGTCCTGGAGAAACTTCTTTGAAAATAAAAAAAAATAAATAAAAAATAAAGTTATATTTATTCATTGTCTTTTAAAAATATTCTAACTATGTATTTCATAAATATGTGCTCCTTGAAACAAGGATGTTAACTGAAAGGAACTTTACATATTCTGGAAAAATATTATAATGGCATATGATATTTTTTGGTATATATACTTTTAATTGCTTTGAATTTTGTTTAGCAAATAAGTGCCACAGTTTTAAATAGGTGTGAAATGGAATGTAAGGGCCTAAGGAATCTGGCACAGGGAGAATTTCAAGGGATGTGAACCCTCAGTTCAAAGTTGGAGACGTCTCCTGATTCTACTCTTGGAGTGTTTCTGGGCTGCCTTTTGGCAAGTCCCAAGCTTTGGACTCCAAGAGTTTAAACCAGCCGTGGGCAAACTACGGCCCGCAGGCCGGATCTGGCCATTTGAAATGAATAAAACTAAAAAAAAAAAAGACCGTACCCTTTTATGTAATGATCTTTACTTTGAATTTATATTAGTTCACACAAACACTCCATCCATGCTTTTGTTCTGGCCCTCCGGTCCAGTTTAAGAACCCATTGTGGCCTTCAAGTCAAAAAGTTTGCCCACCCCTGGCTTAAACGGTTCTGATCATGGAACCCCCTGGTCAGCAGATGCAGAGTTGGGTTTCTCTTCTTAGCAGTGTTAGATGGAGCAAGCAAATAGAGCATCCCACCCAGTCACGTGGCGAGAATTAGGGAGGGCCTTCTCCTAGAGAAAGTCACCGAGACTTTGCCTATACAAGAAGAGTTTCCAGAGTTATTTGTAAAATACTTAATTTCTAACTCGTATTTAAAGTACACAGATAGAAAATGACTAAGTAGTTGTTCCTTCTCCATAGAGCCCATTATTTATCCTTCCCACACTCCATCTGCTGTGCGCCTGTTGGTTTTTCAAGTCTTGTGATAGTTCTCTTCTTGGGGGAAACATTTTCCATTTTCGTCAAATCTGAGTTAAATGCTTTCCCTCTGGGCTTCCATAGTACCCTATACCTCCCAAATCAGAGCGCATGCATTACAGCTGTCCTTTTGTTCACTCTGTTCCCCAAGAGTGCATGCAGCTGGCTATGAAGGCAGGGGTAGAGTGGGTGTTGCTTCTGGGTGGATCCTCAGTACCTGGAGCACTGTCCTGTGGGGTTGGTTGGTCTGTCAGTAGAATATGCTAATGTCTTCCAAACTGGATCAGCTTATACAAATAATAAATAGAAATGAGGAAAGGAGATCATAAAATATTAAGCAACAAACTATTTAAAATTCTAAAAGTGATATTTAAAAAAATTGCTTTTTCTGTCAATAGGACTAAATCCCCAAAGCAATACTTATTTTTCCTTCTCTTTGCCCCCAACACTCAGAACCAATCTCAGAAACAATTTATTTTAGGAAGAAAAATCTTTGACATGTAAGCCAGTGGCTTTGTATTATAAGATACAAAATGAAATTAAACTTATTTGTTTTGGTGTTCCTTAGTCATCACTGCCACCTATTGCTGATAAGAGATACCTATCAGATATTGTTGAGAGTTTGATTTCACCTACAGATATCCTTTTCTGAACGCATTCAGGCTGTTCTCTTCCCCTTTTGCTTTGTGCTTTTAGCTTTCACCGGCTTAAATGAAGTCTTATGCAGAAGCAGAAAAAAAGAGCAAGAATTCCAAGAAATGTGTCTCTAGTGTGCAATTGATTCTCAGCAGTTTGTTATTAAATCTTTAAATAATTAAATATAAGAGAAAACATTAAAGCAACATTCAAAAGCCAACCATATGTTGAAAATATAAATGGAGAGGAGGGGTGTGGAGATGGCCATAGAATTAAAAGTGCTCTTCATTAACCTTGCTACACTGATCATTTCTACGCATGGCCCGCATGCAGGATCCTCTGCCAGGGTGGGCTGAGCTTAGGGAGCAGGAAATCTCTTTGTCTGAAGGAGTTTGCCAAGAGGAAAGATCGGCAAGTAAGGAGACATAAACCAAGATGGCACGGGTGTAGGAATGATGAGTGTGCCATCAAATGATCCTTCAAACAAGTTGTTCTGTTTTTGTTGTTGTTGTTGTTTTTTATTATCTTGAATATTTCCAAGATAGGGAACTTGCTTCTTTTGCAGAGCACAAGGCCTGAAATGCAAGGTGGCGAGTCAGCAGTGCTCAGAATACAAAGTGCTGCCATAGCTGTGGCATGGGTGTGGGGTTGTTAAACTCGAGGTAGAAAGCTACACTGTATAATGAAAGGAAGAGGGAAGCGGGACAAAGCCGGGGTCCTGGACACAGAAAGCATACAGAGTGGCTTGCAGCACAACCGCGTCAGGCTGTGCTGAAGTCCTCACCCCTAGGGCCGCAGAATGTGACCTTATTTGGAAATAGGGCTGTTGTAGATGTGATTACTTAAGATGAGATCATGCTGGAATAGGGTGAGCCCCGGGTCCAGTAGGGACTGGCGTCCTTATAAAAATGGGAAATGTGGACACAGGTACATACAGGGAGAGTGCCACGTGCAGATGAAAGCAGATTGGGGTGATGCTTTTATAGGCCAAGGAAAGCCTCAGGTTGCCAGAAAGCCACCAGGAATGAGGAGCGAGGCAGGGGACACAGTCTTCTCCACAGTCCTCGGAAGGAACATTTTGGACTTCCAGCCTCCAGCACTGAGACCATAAATGTCTGTTGGTTTAGCCACTCAGTTTGCGATACTTTGTTTTTTTTTTTTTTTTTTTTTTTTAAATTTTTTTTTAAATATATTTTATTGATTTTTTACAGAGAGGAAGGGAGAGAGATAGAGAGTTAGAAACATCGATGAGAGAGAAACATCGGTCAGCCGCCTCCTGCACATCTCCCACCGGGGATGTGCCTGCAACCCAGGTACATGCCCTTGACCGGAATCGAACCTGGGACCCTTGAGTCCGCAGGGTGACGCTCTATCCACTGAGCCAAACCGGTTTCGGCGGTTTGCGATACTTTGTGATGGAAGCTGTTCCAGACTCATACGCTGAGAAGTTCGCGTCCTTTTTCACACTCGTACAATTTAGGTAGCATTTCTCCTCATACAATGCTGCTCACGCAGCAAAAGCCCCCAGGCGGTACTGCTGCACGCCCATTAGCAAACACCCTCATACTACACTGCTTCGTGTCAAGTAGCAAACACATGGCCCACTTCTTCCAGCTCTCGGCAAAGTGCCATCCTTGCTCCACCTACATGTAATATCGTACTCTTCCACCCAAGCCAGGTCCTATTCCCAACACTGCTTCAGCTTATTTCTAAGCACTTATCTTATTGTTTGTCTCTCTCCACTGGCATTTGAGTTTCATGAGGGCAAAGGCTTCATTTTATTTACTTCTATGTCCCCAACACCTAGAACACTAGCTGGGCACCTTGTTGCTCAAAACGTATTTGTTGGTGGATTGAATGAGTGAAAGAAGGAAGACAGTTCAGTAGTGACAGGACTGCTGCTTCATCTCTGAATATCACAGGAGAGCCCCTACCTCATATATGGGCAGCGTTTCAAAGCAGTTTCATTAACACATAACGAATAGTCTGAGAGTTTGTAGGACACATTCACTCTGAAGAAGAAGAGTTATAAGTTAACATAGTTAACAAGTGACTTGTAAGGTTTGTAAACAAGGTCTGCTCTTTCCTTTAATCCAAGTGTCTTTTAACAAAGCCACACTGCCCTTATAAGTCCTGCCAAATCTGGTGAGCTCCTTTACTGTCTTGGCGTGTGATGCTAGTGTGGAAGTTGAGGCACTGAGCATGGGTTGAAAAAAATAGCCCACTTTGAAGATTTGACTTGGGACACCAGTTTCAAATGGAGTGTCCTTCAGGCTTGTTGAAGGCTTTTCACTCTTGCTGACAATGCCAATCAAATGTCCTTTGGACTACTCTGAAAGAGACACATGTTTTCAGAAAGGCTTATGTGCCTTTGAATGTCTTTAAGCATGCAACCCTGAGAGCATCAGACTGAGACTTCTCTGTGACTGAGACATTAGGTCTTTGAGGGGAGAAAAAAGACAAAACAAACAAACAAACAAACAAAACCCCCAACATTTCCCTATTCGTTATTCCAAAGAGTATAAGATATTAATAAAGGGGCAGAAAGTGGCCTGGCCTGCTGTACTTTCAAGCAACTTCTATAGAGCCAGCCAATAGGCTTATTATTCCAGAAGAGATCCGGCAAGTGGAAGAAAAGACTGGGAAAGGATACTAATGTATGTTCAGTTTCTGTTTTCCACCAGGCACTCTTCCAGTTCCCTGGCAGTGCAAAGAAGAGGTGTGAATCAATAAGAGGAAGCTGGACAGACAGAAGCAGATGTGTCTCAAGGCCCAACCGGAAGCCCAAGCCATATTATTTTCTTGGGACTTGTGAGTTTGCTATCTGCATTGACATCAAAAGATCTTCTTGCCTGTTTTCTTCCCACTCTTGATTAGTTAATAAGCATGAATCAAGCGTGCTCAGAGGTATGTAGGAGCTATGGAGGAAACGCAACATGTATGAGCTACATAGGCCGGAGCAAAAGTAGGTTTGGAGCTGGGAGTACGTGAAACACAGAGTTTACTCTTATAGTATTACTTATTAATTATTTAATTATTTTCTAGATGAACAACTGGAAACCTACTTTTGCCCTCCCCTGTATATCCTTCCTCAAGAATCTTATAACTGCTAATGGCCCGGTGCTTGAAATTTGTGCACAGGGGAGGGTGTGTGCCTCAGCCTGGCCTGCACCTTCTCCAATTTGGGACCCCTCGAAGGATATCCTGCTGCCAGTATACAGGGATAGGGCCTAAACCAGAAGTCAGACATCCCTCTCACGATCTGGGACTGCTGGCTCCTAACCGCTCACCTGCCTGCCTGCCTGCCTGATTGCCTCTAACCACTCTGCCTGCCGGCCTGCTTGCCCCAACTGCCCCCTGCCCCCCTGCTGGCCTGCTCGCCCCTACTTTCCCTCCTCACTGGCCTGCTCATCCCCAACTGTCCCCCTGCTGGCCTGCTCACTCCAAACTGCCCCCCCCCCCGCTGTCCTGATCACCTCCAACTGACCCCCACTGATGGCCTGCTTGCTCCCAACTGGCCCCCCTGCTGGTCTGCTTACCCCCAATGGCCCCGCCCCCCACCAGCCTGATCACCCACAACTGCCCTCCCCTCTTGGCCTCTAACCACCTCTACCTCAGCCCCCCCAACATGGCTTTGTCCAGAAGAACATCTGGAAGGTCTCCTGGAAGGTCTCCCAGTCTACTTAGTATATTACTCTTTTATTAGTATAGATATATTTGTCTGTAAATATGATTATGATTGCAGATATGAGTAGGACCAGGTAAAATTTTATAGAATGGGCCTTTTATTACAGATGGTTGGCCATGTATGCATTTTTTCTAAAGAAGTAAAAATTACTTTAAAAAATGTTTCAGGAAGACTTTGAGAAATTTACAGTATCTGCTTTTCTTCCAAGAAAGTTGTCACTTTTATGCCAGAGTGAGAATTATTTGTATGCTTTGTATGTCAGCATTGGGCCACTGTGACTGGGGGGCACTTAGCTTGACTTGAGAGTAATTATCTTGCTCACTGGCTGGGAGGGAGGGTGTGTGGCAGAGGAGATAAATACTCAGTTCTGGATTATTCATAGATTGCTGACTTTCTGGGTTGATTGTGCAAGCCCCTCCTTTTATTGATGTCCACCTTCTATTGACAGACATCTAACCTGGGAGAGAAATGAGATGAAACTCTCTTTCTTTTCATTGTAAAAAGCATTTGAATTCCTAAGGTGTGATAAGGCCACCCAGCCATCCACAGTCAAGGTACACATTTTCATGGAGGATGTTCTCACTCTTGAATAAGTTAAAACAATTTTTTTCTTTTAATTTAAACTTTCTTCTATAACTGTTTTCTTGTTACTTAAAAGCTAGTTTTTTTGAAACTACTTCTAAAGCTTTTCAAGCTGTATATGTCCTTGGAATGAATCTATAAATAAGAATTGAGCCCGGCCGGTGTGACTCAGTGGTTTAGCATTGATCTATGAACCAGGAAGTCACAGTTTGATTCCAGGTCAGGCCACATGCCCAGGTTGTGGGCTTGATCCCCAGTACTGGGCGTGTAGGAGGCAGCCGATCAATGATTCTCTCTCATCATTGATGTTTCTCTCTCCCTCTCCCTTCCTCTCTGAATCAGTAAGAATATATTTTAAAGAGAGAGATAGAGAGAGAAAGACAGAGAGAGAGAGAGAGAGAGAGAGAGAGAGAGAGAGAGAGAGAAGAGTATATATGTTTGTAAATAAGAAAACATGTATTTGATGCTCTTAGAAAGTCTTATTTTCTTTTATTAAAACTTGTGCAGTATAGGGAACTCCATAGACTCTCTTAATTTGAAGAAAGTTAGAGGGATAGGTACTAATTCAGAGTTCCTTGGGAAAATGTGTCACTTATATATTTTTTATGCTTATTTTTTTAAAATCAAAAACAAATATTTTCTATTCAGAAAATATATTTGAATCTAAATATCTTCTATAATTTTAACCCTAAAATTTTAATTTAAATATTTTAAAAATAGTTGGGATGTTTGTTTTTTTTAAATAAGTTAGGTTACTGGAGTTCTACATGTTATTGGATCACCTGGGACAATTTTCTGATTGGAAAATTAAGAATTATAGTCAGAGGGGAAGACATGAGAATTTTTAAAGAACATATTCAATTTACTTTAGAAGCCTAACCTCTCTTATCATGTGACTTGTTTTGTATGTTTGTTAAACTATATTATCACATAAGCATTGCTGCTATTGGGACAAACAGTGACAGTTGATTCTGGTCATTTGAATGTCCACTGTCTGTTTTAATTTGTATGTTTGTTTTGACACTGTCATATGCTCAAACTTCAGTGGAAGTCATGAGAACCTATTATTTTTGTCTGCTCCTTCCTTTACATTGGAAATATTCTTTTTTACTCAGAGGGACCTTAACGTTGATGTAAGGGATTGTTTCCATTGCCAACTGTTTTCTTCCTTGCCAAGTAAGAGAGATGTTGTGAACTCTTCAGTGATGCCTTCCCCAGGATATTTGCAGATGTGGTTGGGAAAGGTCATTTTATCCCAGACCTTTGCATGTCAGGCGCTGGGGTGCCCAGGTGCCGCCTTGCCTGCGGCCAGGCTCTCCGATCGCGATGGCAGATCATGGGGCCGCAGGCAAGGTGGCACCTCCGATTGCGATCAACGGTTGGGGGGTGGGCAAAGGCGGCTCCAGTTCTCCGATCCAGGGCTGGGGGGCAGGACAAAGGCGGCCCTGCCACCCGGCTCTTGCCTGCCACCTGGGTTTCTGATCACCATTCTTCCGTCCTTCCCCTTTCGCCTCTCATCATTGCGCCTATGTATGCAAGTTAGCTGCCATCTTTTTTGGTGGTTAACTGCCATCTTTCTTGGCAGTTAATTTGCATATCGCCCTGATTAGCCAATGGGAAGTGCAGGGAAGGTACGGTCAATTACCCTTTTTGTCTTTTATTATATAGGATATTTCTAAAAAGATTGGAGAAGAGAGGTTGGTAATATATGTTGAACTGTGTTTCTCTGGACTTCTTCTGAAGCCCCATCACTTGAATTCCCCATGAAAGAGCTCCATAGATTGATAAAGTGTCTTTCTAGCATCTGAACCATTCTCTGTACATTCCAGCAGTAAGAAGCTAAGAATCATTCAGCATTCACCTGTCAGCAAGTACTGAGTGTCTGTCATTTGCCCAACATAATGATGGGCACAGAAGCACAGTGTAGGCAGACCCTTCTTCTGAGCAGAGAGGTTTCCCAGGTTTTCCCTTCATTGATTCCCTGCCTTTCATGGGAACTCTGCCTCTGAATCTTTTAGTAAACACAAGAGACCAATCACTGGATAACCACAGGACACCACTTCTTGTTCCTCAGGGATATGACCACTTGACAACTCGCCTGGGAGCCAGAAAACAGATCTGTCCAGCAGCCTGCATATAGCAGAGAAATTTATTACTATTTCCTATTTTCTCCACAGAAAAAAAAGAGCTATGTAGCCTGTATTTTGACATCTTAAGAAGACTTACAAGAGTTATGCCACATCAAATGAGCTGACGTTGTGACATGCTGACACTAATGTTCAACAAAGCACATTTATTGTAGAATTTAGAGGCTAGTCACATACCTCCAAGGCTTTTTTATTACTATTATTTCTTCTTGAACCTACCTCGCTTGAGGTCTTCAAGGAAGGAAACTTCAGCGTTATTCCTGAGAATTAAGCTGACATGGGCACCTTGTGCATATTCTCTTATCTTGGTTCAGCAATGTGGCTGATAAATCATACATGGGTTTGTAATTATTTCAGTGCCTTCCTCTGAAGGGTAATTCAAAGCATTCTACCTTCAGAGTCTAATAGTAAGGACATTTTGGGAAAAGCATTTATCCATAGAAGTTTAACAACAATTTAGTTGTTTTGCTCCACTTTGGTATCCATAAGCATATGTTATCTATTACAGGGAACAATCCTCAGTAGTTGAAGTGCCTAATGTCAATCAATATTGAGCATCTACTTTGTGCTCATTCTTGTGGAAGAATTTAATTCAGTCCAATAACACTCCGATGAGCACCATTAATGTGTATAGCCCTACGGCAGATGCTGCAGGGCACAGTAGATGAATTTACAGTTTAAAGGAGGACATGGGACATGCACACAAATAACTTATACAAGGTCAGTGTCATAAGAAAAGTATGAACCAAGAGCTATACGGGTTCAAAGGCGTAAGTCTGCTAGGCTGTAAGCTCCAAGAAGGCTCTATTTTATGAGGCACTGTATTACCAGTGCCTTCCTCACCACCAGGCACTTGGTTGCTTCTCAGTAAATGCTTGTTGATTAAATGAATGAAGATTCCATCTGGGGTGAAGGTGGAGGATGAATATTAGGCAAAACTCTGATGTAGAGATTGATTTGACTATTAAAAGATAGGAAGGATTTCAACGGTTGATAAAGATAGGAGGATGGCATTCCAAATGGTGGGCAAGGCATTTGTCAAATGATAGAGGCTGGAAAAACTGGGTCATATCTTAGGAAGAGTTTGGCTAGAGTAAATGATACATTCATGGGAGTAATGAAAAGAAAAGTTAATGATTTGGGGGGACCGATTATGGTGTTCTTAGATATCAGGTTGGGGATTTTGAACTTAATTTGCAGGCACTGGAGGAACATTAAAAATATTTTGAGTAGGAACTTGTCATGATTGGAACCATGATTTAGGAAACTGATGTGGCAGTGATGTAAAACATAAGTCCCAAACTGAGAGGTGCATCAGGATTAACTGGGAAGCTTTTTGGTCATATAGACTTCTATACCCCACCCAAGACTGAATGAACGGGGAAATCCATTATATATATTTATGCCAAATTTCCAAGGTAATAGCCAACCAAGTAGTTCATAGAATTCTATGGTCTGAGGTCAGTCCTTCTGGGAGCCAGGCTTGGGAAGAAGGATGTAAAGAGAGAGGTGGGACAAGTTTATAGCTCACATGGGTCAGCCTGCAAGAAAAGGTTGAAAGAAAGAGTGAGTTCTGAGATTAGGAGAATCTAAAGAGCCCTGTAGCAGAAAGATGGGGGCCAAGCTTGAGTGAGAAGCCAAGGAAATCTTAAGAGGAGAATCAGAATCAAAGAGTATCTGTAGACAGGAGTCTAGCAACATGAACAAGTGTCCCGATGAGCAAGCAGAGGTGTGATGCATGGCTGCCAGGAGCACAGGCACACTATTCTCCTCATCCTCATCTGCTAGGCAAGCCCCAGGGAAGAACTCCCAGCATGCAACTGAGTCCATCAATCATTATTTCCCCATATCGAAACTTTCATTTGTATCTGGCATCTTAGTTGAGATGTTTTGTGATAACTCATAACTGCTCACTCAGAGTATCGGGAAGAGGTGGTGGTAAGGGTCCTTAAATACACTGATAACAATGTAACAATAATAACAATGTAAAAAGAGTCTTATTTCAAAGGCAACTGAAGCCTGAAGAATTAACAGCAGTACTGGTTTAAAGGCATAGCATGATTTTCTGCATATAATAAAAGAAAATTGAAACACAACTAGGAAAATAAATGGCAGGCTTCAAAGACTTATTCAGTCTTTAAAGTGGTATACTTAAACAGTATTATTCAACAGTCTAATGTAGGGAATGGTATAAAAATTGGGTGGGGGGGAATACACCTTAAATTTTTTATTTTATTTTCTTTAAAAGAACACAGATTTATTTAAGCACTGACGGCCAAGTAGTTGGTTTTGAAGAGAGACCTGGATAATATAAAATAATGGCAAGAGCAATGCATTAGGAATAAAAAGTACTGAAAATGGTCATGAATAACAATAACAGTGCTACACCTGATTTAGTGACATCTGTGTATTAGCTACTGTGCTGGTGCTTTACATGAATCCTCTCGTGTAGCTCTCGTAATGACCCTGTGAAGTTGGTCTGATTATAGCGGGGAAATTTGGGTTCAGAGATGATTGATGGCTTGCTTATGCTCAACTGACTCCAAAGTGGTGAGTGGTAGCAAAACCTGAATCTAAATGCACTGCCCCCAACCAGCACTTCCTGGCTTTAACCACCAATCAGCTGCCATATCTTGCTCTACATCAAGCACTTGTTTAATTCTCATAAAAACCATAGGAACCAGGTATTATTATTATTTTATTCCCATTGTATATTATTTCCATTTTATAAATGAGATTATTGGGGCACAGGGAACTTGATTAACTTCCCCAAAATCATGCCATTAACAAGTAGAGAAGCTGCAATTGGAACCAGACATTCAAAGTCAGAGTTGGCCTCTCAGTCTGGTGACACATATTACCTGCCTTCTCACTCCCCCCACCCCAAAGGGCTCTCCAGTTCTCTCATTCCTGTCCTGTACAGTATTTTTGCTAACACTGTATTAAAATGTTAATATCACAAATCTGTAGAGTTGTAGCAAGTGCATTGGATGATTGATTTGGGATTCAAGTAAAATCTAAGAGGCAGGGCAGATTGAATCTAACAAAAGGATATGCAAGTCAGATAAATATCTGATCTTACTCTTGGCTCAAGAGGCACAGCTACTTGATGTGATGAAATGATGCCAAGAAAGAGAAGGGGATCTTTGTGTTGGTGATAATAGGGGGGTTTAAGGTGAAACATGGCTGCCAGCAACTTAAGAGTCACACCTTGGTGTCTGTTACTTGACAGCCATTAGAGAGAGTTTCCCTTGCAAACACCACTTGAAAAATCCTGAGAAAGTCTTTTTATTGGCTGGCCTTGAACCCTGTGCTCATCCTTAAAACAATCACTGTGTTTGGGAGCAGGAGGGGAGCGGATTCTATGATGGACTCAAAGGGGATCACATTCCTGGAAACATGGTTAGGGGGCAGGGCCTGTTACATAGGCTGGGAGGAGGAGAGGGCCTCCTGGGCAGAGACAATGGCCATTCCAAACAGCAAACATTATCCTTAACAGTGATCCATTAGGGGCTGTGTAATAAGAGTTAAGAAAAAGGCACAGGTGCTCTCTGGCAGTGCTACTATTCTACATTGTTATGAAAGTTCTATCTAATTGGCTCAGACAAACAACACCAAAGAGAAATATGAGGTGTAAGCATTGAAGGAATACAGAAAATATGATTTTTAAAAGACTAATAAAGGGAGGTATGTCTTAAAAAAATTAAATAATGCCACCAAGGTACACTATTAAAATAGTGTGGTAGCGGTATAAGAATGGGTTCCAGAGCAGGTTCTTCTGTCTGGTAGAAATGATATTTCAAGTTGATAGAAAATCAATAGATTATTCAGTAAATGGTTCGGGGCTAATTAAGTAAATGGGGTTTTCCCAAATTGAGGGGGGGGGGGTGTAAAAATACATCTTACACAAAAATTTTTTAAAAATCTATAGTTTTCACTGAAAAAATATAGAAACTTCTTTAAACTTTAGGGGTGAGGATAGATTAAAAAGGAAAATCTCAAATCTAAAAGCTATAATAGAAAAAAAATTGAAAGCTCAAAACTTTTTTACAGGGAAAGATATTATATGCAAAACATCAAGAAGAGACTGGGATAATATATATATATAACTTCTACTCCTCCAAATAATATTTTTAACACATTATAAATCAATCTGAAAAAACACAAATGACCGAAGTTTTTTAAATCTGCAAAATGTAAGAACAGATAATTCACAGACATAATCATAATTTTAAAATTAATATATTCTGTAGTGGTTAAGGGTGAAGCGTCCATAACCCACTGTGGGTTCTTGGCTTCACACAAGAAAGATTTTAAACACCAGCCAGCATTGAGGTTAAGTGATTTTATTAGTGAAACAGTGAGACAAGAGTCGCCTACTCCACGGACAGAGCAGCCTTCCTTTGGATAAATTTGCTGCCTTTACAGAGGTTCATTTAAGCACGGGGTAAGGCATTCAGTGAAGGGGAGGGATATTCAGCATCTTCCCGGGAAAGGGGTGGAGATTTCTCAGAGGAGCCCCCGGGGCCATGTTGTATCCTAATATGGGCTTTCCATTTCTGATCACTGTGGCATGGGATGTGTATCACTAGCTTACGAGGAGGCTATGTGAAATGAGTTGCCATGTTGGATTGAGCTGTCTCTGCTAGTTTGGGACCATAAATCCAGTAAGGGGATGGTTTTACTATCTTCTTGACAGTTCCTGTAGCTTTTATAGTTTGCAGCTGTTTTGGCACATACCCTATCTCTAAGGGAACTCTCATACTCTTAGGGAAAGTGGCCTTTGATACAATTTTTTGGAGGACAATTTAGTGATATTGCTCAACATTTAAAATGTGCTTACCCTTTAATCTAGCAGTTCCATTTTAGGAATCTATACTTGTATGTGTAAGGGAAAAATTAAAGGTCTTGGGGAAGTGGGGGGGGGGCATTATTTGTTAGAGCAAACATTTAGAGATAATGTAAATATTCATTAATGGAAAATAGATAAAACAGTTATAGTATCTCCATATTATATACTACTGTGAACATTTTAAAAGGAATAAATTAAGTCTTATGAACTGGTATGGAAAGTTATTGATGATATATTGTTCAGTGACAAAACAATGTGCAGAGTATGTGTAGTATGATACAATATTAGGTTAGAAATAGAAAACCTATAGATGTACATATCCATATATTTGTATGCGTGTATTATGAGGTCTTGTTAAACACACAGGAAGCTTTAGTAGTTTTTCCTGCTAGGGAATGAGAATGGATTTTGATTTCATTTTTTTTTTAAATGTGCATGTAAGTAGCTTTTGAAAAAAAAATTTAAAGCTAATAATTTTTCTTACGAGTTTTACAAATAAAATTACTTTCAAGTTTTATTTGGCTGCTTTCTTTGATGTTTATAACAATAGATCCTTTAAATTAATCGAGAACTTTACATGTAATATAGCATTTTGACATGTATGAGAAAGATATGTGCTTTGAGGATATAACAGAAAGAAAAGGTTTGAGGCACTTTATCAGAATGTAGAATTTGTTTTTAAATCTCAGTGAAGCTGGTGGAAATATTTAGCTCCAGGCAAAAAGGAATTCATAGAACTATTATATTCTAACCTGCTCTAACCGCTAGAGACTGTCTTGCAAACGGCTGACAGAGCTATGCCTATGAGAAGTTACACAACATCAGTGTTCATTAAGATGGGTCATTCAGTACAAAGGGAGCTCATTTTACCAATATAAATGTGCAGGGATTGAATGATGGGAAATCAAAGATGAAGAAAATTCTAAAGTATGACCTTGAGCCACCGCCTGTGGCTATAGTCTTGTTTCATTAATATCAAAGAAAGCAAAGATAACTTTTAAGTTATCCTGGAGCTTCAGAGTATGAAAATTATCCTACAGTTCTCTCCTCCAATGAGAAATTAAACACATATCCACCTGCCTCTTTCATACAGAAGCATAACTGCTCACCTCACACTAATGACAGAGCCCAAGTTTGAGCTCAGAAAGCAGGCAAAAGAAAATGACAAGCAAGAGTCAAGCACAACACATGACAGGATTGTGCTAATTGACTCCGACAGAATTTCTTGTTACTTACAGACATTAGGCGTCATAGATGAATCCAAAAGGAGAATAGTGGGGAGAATGTGAAGGAAGTGTAGTGATTTGAACTTACCCCTGTCCCGTCTAAGTACCTACCTCGGCTTCCCTGGATGCTGGGGCTAATAGGTTCATGGTAAAGTTTCCCTAAGTGGCAAGCAAGGTAGGTAAGGAAAATTAAAATAGGTATCAGATGAAACATCTGGCATTTTCTAGATTCTTCAAATTTCATGTGGACCTGTATCGGAGTTCCGTTTAGATCTCCTGCAACCCTTCCCGTTTTACTGTTCCTTTCTTTCTATTTTCTCTCTTCCTCTCTATTGTTTTCCACCTCTTTCACTCCCTCCTTCTCTCTGTCTTTTTTTTACACTCTCCTCCTTTTCTGTCTTTCTTTCTCTTTTGTCTCTCTTTTTTAAAAAATATACTCCATTTTGAATAGTCAGCACCTGTGTCCGGTTAATTTTATATTTACCTGGACGATTGGCTCCCAGATCTCAATGCTGGCAGATTTAGTGAACAGCCCCTTTTGAAACGTTTTCACTAATGTTCAGCTGCATAGATGATATAGCTGCTGTGTGTGTGTGGCTGATTTTGGAACAAGCTGAGCTCTGTGGGGTTGCTATGGCATAAATAGCAT
The DNA here is from genome assembly GCF_963259705.1 of Myotis daubentonii. Classification (NCBI taxonomy): domain Eukaryota; kingdom Metazoa; phylum Chordata; class Mammalia; order Chiroptera; family Vespertilionidae; genus Myotis; species Myotis daubentonii. The sequence goes on from NC_081841.1 coordinate 58,590,443, forward strand.
TCTTAGAGGGTTGTACCCTCCTCGGTCAGTCTTTACATGTGATGCCTAAGGGTGCAAAGCACTAGTTGTCTGGCTTCAGCTGGACATTTCATCTTCTGGTTTCTATGCCTGAAGCAAGTAGTCCTGAAGGACAGCTTCCAACATATTTAATCATTCTACTACTAATAAAAATTCGTTGTAGTAACCCTTAGGATGAAGCTGACTATACCATTAGGTGGGCAGAATATGGGCTGACTTATCAAATCTCTAATTTTTGATTTTACATTGAAGTGCAATTTAGAAAGGACACCTTGCATTTTATTATAACGTCTAAAATTTACTGGACATGTCAAGGGAAATATGAGAGACATTTTAAAAATTGTAACTTTTACCAATTTATGTCTTTTATCATAGATGTGGGTCTGTCACTCAGAGCAAAGCAATCATTTGGCCTCTGTACAGTAGAGAGAGAGACATTAAGAGTATTGTTTTCAAACACTGCCAATCAACTGAGTCATGGCTTTTTTTTTTCTTTTATCACAACGCAGAGTACTAACCACTATACGATCACGGCTGCTTTTTTTTTTTTTTAATATGAATTGTTGTTAATTAACTGTGTTCTGAAAACTATACCAAATGCTTTACATAGATCATCTCATTTAATCCCCTCTATAACTTTATGAGGCAGGTTCAAATAGAATCTTCATTTTATAGATGAATAAAATCAGCTTGAGTAACCTATCCAAGGCCACATAGCTGGTAAATGGAAGGATGGTATATAAGTCCAGGGAACTTGTTTCTAGGACTTGTGCTCACTATTACCTTGTATTTATTTATGCTTTAGGACCATTCTCAATAGTAACAACTCTAATGATGTAGTTAAAGTGGTACATGTATGTCCTAGTGAAAAGTTTGGTTGGCCCAATTTTTGGCATTCCCAGTACTGGGATACCTGGTGTTTAAAGAGGTATTCCTAACTTTATAGGCTTAGCAACTGATTCCCATCAGCCAAGCTCAAGAGAGCTGAGCTCATCACACAGAATAGGTTCCAGTGGGGTTAATTTCTCTTGAGTGGCAGGAACTAACAGTGGTTAACGGTGGTTAATAGTGTGAGGGTCTATCAGTCTTAGATTTAAATTAATGTCCACCACTTCGTAGTTGTGTAACCTTGCACAATTTACTAAGCCTTGGCGTCTCTACTTGTAAAATAAAGATATTAGTTCCATTTCATCAAATTGTCCTGATTTAAATTATGTAAAGTGCTTTTAATGGGGCTGGAGTCATAATCAACCTTCAATGGGAACATAATCTTTTCTGTCATCCTAGAATCTCACAAACATCATAGGAATAATCAATAGGCAGTTTGCTGAACACATTTGATAAAAGAGAGTACTATTCTCATGGAATATTTTATTCAAGCTTGCAAAAGTGTTCTTCCATTATGATGTTTATAATATTAGGCACTAAAATACTCATGTCTGCCAGAATCAGTTTTTCTCCTTTAAATAGTACTTGAATAAACATGAATACATTCCTAAGCTTTAACTCTACTTTTACAAAATTGCCGTTGGAGAAAACTTCCTGTTAAAAGGAAACTTGTATTTTCTTAATTCTTAGCTGCCATCTCTAGTACAATGGCACCATGGATTAAATAACACTTTTAGGAGAAAAAAAAGAAATAATTTATTGAGTGCACACCATTTAAAAAAAAAACAACTAGCTTACATTGATCTATACTACTACATGTTTTCTTCCTAAATCTTTTAAAATATGTCTTGAAGTTCACATTCAAAATCTAAATTTTTTTCACCCTAGCCAATTTGGCTCAGTGGATAGAGCATCGGTCCAAGGACTGAAGGGTCCTGGGTTTGGTTTCGGTCAAGGGCATGTACCTCAGTTGCCTGCTCGATCTCCAGCCCCAGGTGGGACACGTAGGTGAGGCAACCAATCGATGTGAGCTTCGATGTTTCTGTCTGTCTGTCTGTCTGTCTCTCTCCCTTCCACTCTCTCTAAGTATCAATAGAAAAATACCCCCAAGTGAGGATTAACAACAACAACAAAAAAATGTAAATTTTTTTCTAAATCAGTTTTGCCATCAGCAGTCAGGCATAATCTCCTGGTGACACACTTCTCTTTTAAATAAACTTGTTCTTGATCATTACCTCTTTAGCACTTTGGGGATTTACAGTATGATGCCAAGCCATATTTAAAGCATATACAGTGTAAGTGTTTACTGGTATATCCACATTTGCTACTTGGTTTGACTCAGAGTTTGATATTTTTCATTTGAATTAACTATCCCTAAAGTTAAGTATCTTCTTTTGAAAGTTAACTAAAAAAGTATTTGATCTCTCAGGTTGCATGAATTTTTTACACAAAACTCTCCTAGATTTGGAAATCCTATGATCCAGTCCAGGGAAAGACAAACTACAACACACATGTCAAACCTTACCCATAATATGTTTTTCTAAATAAAGTTTTATTGGAACACAATCATGCACGTTTGTTCATATATTGTCTATAGTTGCTTAACATTACTTTGGCCGAATTGAGTAGCTACCTCAGAGTCCATATGACCTGCAAAACCAACTGGCCCTTCACAGAAAAGCATAATCTTTCAAACAGGTGACTTTGTTTAACTTAAGCCTTTTAGTAGTGGGTGTGTGTGTGTGTGTGTGTGTGTGTGTGTGTGTGTGGTGTCATAATTATTCCTGGATAACATTCTTTGACTCATAGTTCTCCTTAGTGGCCCCATATTCAAATTGCAGGGGCAATTATTGAAGAGCAAATATTGGCTTTAGAGTATTGAAGACAGAAGAGAAGTCTTTTTTAAATTTTTAATGCTTATAGTTACAATGTTAATTTTATGGTTTTTGCACTTTTTTCCTTTTTTATTGAATTTATTGGGGTAACACTGTTTAACAAAATTACACAGGTTTTAGGTGCACAATTCCATAACACATCATCTAAAAAGTCTTGAGATTAGTAATTTAATCCACTAGGTCTAGGAATAGTCCTTGCATCCTTGGTGATGGAGTTAGAAGTAGCAGGTGGCATTGAGATGCTACATCTTCTCTGCAGATCTATTTATTTGACATGAATCAAACCACAAAAATACTAGAGGAATCATCCAAAGGCAACAAAATCTCAGACATATGCTGAAGCAATTTCTTCACCGATACAGCTCCTAGGGAATTGGAAACTAAAGAGAAAGTAAACAAATGGGACTACATCAAAATAAAAAGCTTCTGCACAGCAAAAGACACCATCAACAAAACAACAAGAAAGCCCACTGCGTGGGAGAACATATTTGCCAATGTTATCACGGATAAGGGTTTAATCTCCAACATTTATAGGGAACTCATACAATTAATAAAAGGAAGATAAACAATCCAATCGAAAAAAGGGCAAAGGACCTAAATAGACACCTTTCAAAAGAGGACATTCAGAAAGCCAAGAGACATATGCAAACATGCTCAAAGTCACTAATCATCCGAGAGATGCAAATCAAAACAACAATGAGGTACCATCTCACACCTGTCAGACTGGCTATCATCAACAAATCAACAAATGACAAGTGCTGGAGAGGATTCGGAGAAAAAGGAACACTCGTGCACTGCTGGTGGGAATGCAGACTGGTGCAGCCACTATGGAAGACAGTATGGAGTTTCCTCAAAAAGTTAAAAATGGAACTCCCATTTGACCCAGTGATCCACTTCTAGGAATATATCCCAAGAAAACAGAAACACCAATCAGAAAGGATATATGCACCCCTATGTTCATAGCAGCACAATTCACCATAGCTAAGGTCTGGAAACAGCCTAAGTGCCCATCAGCAGATGAATAGATTAGAAAACTGTGGTACATCTACATGATGGAATACTATGCTGCTATAAAAAAGAAGGAATTCTTACCATTTGCAACAGCATGGATGGAACTGGAGAGCATTATGCTAAGTGAAATAAGCCAGTCAATGAAGGAAAAACACCACATGATCTCACTCATTCATGGATAATTAAGACCATTATAAACTGATGAACAGAAATAGATACAGAGGCAGAGCAACATCAAACAGACTGTCAAACTACAGCGGGAAGGGCGGGGAGGGTGAGGGGGGTGCTGGCAGGTAAGAGATCAACCAAAGGACTTGTATGCATGCATATGAGCACAACCAATGGACACAAGACACTGGGGGTTAGGGGAGGCCAGGGGAAGGTCAAGTGGAGAAAAAAAAAGGAGACATATGTAATACTCTTTGTACTTTAAGCAATACAACAAAATTTTTTTTAAAAAGATAAAAGGATTGTTAAGAATTTTGATTGGGTGGCCCAGGATTTGAACTATTAATCTTGGCACTAAATAATCTTTGCAAGTAAAAGGATAGAATAATCTTTGCTTAAAATCAAAAGGGGCTTTCCATATTAACAGAGAACAATTTATAAAAATCAGTTAAAAATCCTGCCTACAATTTTTTTTTAAGAAAACTGTAAATATTTTAAGCCTCCTACCCCATTTTTTAAGAAAACTGTAAATATTTGCTTCTGGGTGAGTTATTAGGAAATCTAAAGCATTGTCAATAAGAGTTAAAATTTGAAGCTGTTTGCTTCAATAAGGCCAATTATTAAACTTAAAGCCTTGTCTTCATTTTGCATTATAATATAAGCATTAGAAAACAAGCATAACCATAGGTAGTTAAAACATAAATATTTATATTTTCAAAGGGAAAGAAAATAGTTTTTAAAATAAGATATCCAGACTCATACACATTATATAAATAAAATGCTTACTGACTGTGTGTGAAAAGATGAAGCACTTATTTAATAAATCTGAAAATGCATAATGGGTGATATAAAATGCATTTAAAATTAAACCAAACAGGTGCATTAATCACTGCCACCAGGACAAATGGATTTAAGCAGCAAAATTTACTTAAATGACCTGCGGCAGGATGGTGGAGACAGGCAGGAGATAAAAAGCACTGGAAAAAGTTTATAGGTTTTTCACTCACCAAACACCTCAGGGGTCAGGGGAGAAACAATGGGAAATAAGCAGACTTATTTGGCCTCCTTTTTGACAAAGATAGAGAAAAGGGGTGAGCGGGGTGACCATCTTCTTAATGACCTAATTGTAAATCCATTTGTTTTAGATGGCTAATCTGTTTTTATTGTGAGAGTGTAGATGACTTGTGTAATTGCTGGCCCTGTGGCTCTGGAGTGATCAGATGGCACATTATAAATTGGAAGGTAGCCAGGTCTTGCCCAATATAGAGTTGGTTAAAACCTTTGATGACATAAGTGTCTGATAAATGAAATATACCTCATCAGTTAAAACTTAGTTTGGAGAGCAGGTTGTTTCATGTTTGAAATCCTACAAGCTTTGAGATAATCAGAGTTGAATCAAACTCAAGAACAAATTCTAGTAAGTTTGGGTAAAGTCTGGTTTCTTCACACTCAAAGAATTACCTTTTAAAGTGGTTTAACAAAGAGGCCTGTAGTCTGTCTGCTATCTGAGAATTATCTGAAAAATGTGGGTTTGATAAATTAAGTGTAAGTGAGTCATAAATGCATCATAAATTGTAGGATTACTTTTCTCTTGAAAGATAAATAGATTCCAGAACTGAAGATGAAAAAAAAAATTTTTGGCAATTATTATCCCTGCCTTGGGGTTTCTAAAATAGTTTTATGATGCCTGTGTCTACCTCTCAGTCCCTCTCATCTCATGGGACCTGTATACCTAAGAAGAGTGGGGACCTCTAATAGGGCTGTAAAATGGAAGAACACTACTTAAATCAGTATTAAAGAGGAATAGTAAGACATCAGCTTTCACCTTTAAAACAGCATATACACTTTCCATAAACTAACCCCTCTCCCCACTTTTTAAGCTCTTTACACTGTCCCTGAATGGGAGTGGTTAAGGGGAAAGCAACCCCACCCTCAAGTAGTTATCTTCACCCCTAGATCCCCCAACTCCACACACATTCACTATTTGACATTACAGGACCCTCACATAGTTGCTTCAGAGAGGAAGGGAGAGGGAGAGAGAGAGAGAAACATCGATGATGAGAGAGAATCATCGATTGGCTGTCTTCTGCACACTCCACACTGGGGATCGAGCCTGCATTCTGGACATATGCCCTAACCGGAATGAACTGTGATCTCCTGGTTCATAGGTTGATGCTCAACCACTGAGCCATGCTGGGTGGGCTTGTTTTATCCCCCTGCCCCCTTGGCTTTAGTATTCAGACAATCTGCTCTGAAAAATGATAATTTTTTTTTTACCTTTGCACATCCTCATATAATATGAGCCTGACATACTTGAGAGCAAGAAGTATGCTTTACCCATTTTTTTTGTAATATATTTTATTGATTTTTTACAGAGAGGAAGGGAGAGGGATAGGGAGTTAGAAACATCGATGAGAGAGAAACACCGACCAGCTGCCTCCTGCACACCCCCCACTGGGGATGTGCCTGCAACCAAGGTACATGCCCTTGTCCGGAACCGAACCCGGGACCTTTCAGTCCGCAGGCTGACGCTCTATCCACTGAGCCAAACCGATAAATGTTTTACCCATTTTTTTAGTATTACCTTTGCATCTCTAACAGTAGTCCTTAACAAATGCATTGTTACTTTTGATTATGATATATAGAAACCGCTCTTTATTTGGTGAAGGAATTAGAGCTGTGGGAAATGGATTATCCCACTCCTCCTTAACCTGCATAAAGCAGTGGAGTAAAGCATTCTTAATACCAGGCACTTTAGTAAAGGGAAGAGGATACATGGGGTGGGCAAAGGAGAAGACAGTAAACCTCCTACCTGGCAGGCATCTCCTGCCTCTGGTCACCAAACCAAATGCACACCTCAGCAATTCCACCCCTTGTCTGGAGATTTGCTCTGGTATTTGTTTCCTCCCCTAGCCCTGTCTCTCACTAAATTATAACCCTCACTATTATACTAGGACCTGGAACTTAAGTCTTATTGTCTTATTATTTAATCAATTGCTTGATCTGGTTACTGTGATAGACTTTATACCTATTTGGTGCCCCTTCATGCAAAAGGATTACACATCGCCATTCTGTGGAGCTTGAGCAGCCATGTGACTTGTTTTGGCCAATGAACTACGAGCAGCTGTGACCTGTGTCACCTCCAGGCAGACCTTTATGAGCTAGCATGTTTGTCCATTATATTCTCTTTTCCCTGATTTCCAGTCGTAGAAGCTTATGTGAAGACGAAGCCTTCATCAGCCCCAATACCTGAGTGACTACCATGAAAGATCTTTTGTCAAATATGAAGCACATATGAACAAAAATAGACTTTGTTGTTTTTAAACCACTGAGATTTTCAGGTTGTTTGTTCCCACAAGATAACTCAGCCTATTATGCTTGATACAATTATGCAGCAAAAATTAGAAATAATAAAAGCTGAAGAATTTGTGTTCTAGTCCCCATGATTAAGTGTAGAATTACATTTAAATCATATGCTCAGAGCAATACATTTGAAACATAAAAACATATTCAATATAACATTTACTTCTTCTAATAAGATAAGATATTCATGAACCATCATCTTTAGGAGATTCCCATGAGAAAACTCTTCTTGTTCATCTTTCCTTTTTTGAGATGAGATACTTATAAGCACATCTCTAAGAAAACTGTAAAACATTTCTTCACCAGCTTTCCTTGTTGAATGAGTCCACATCAGATTGTATTGCTATTTTCCCAGCACAGCTTCTGACAAATAATAAAAAATTTAAAAATGTACACTTAGTTAATTAATCACTATAGCAGCAATATAAAACTTTACCCATAGCTGGTGTTACATAAACATTTATTGAATTTAGTTGAACGGGGAGAAACCAAGATGGCGGCATAGGTAAACACTGGAAATTGCTGCCTCCCACAACAACTTCAAAAATACAACGAAAAGACAAAACAGACATCATCCAGAACTACAGGAAGGCTGGCTGAGTGGAAATTCTACAACTAGAAGGAAAGAGAAAAGCACACTGAGACCCAGAGGAGCTGCGGAAGTAAAATGCGGAGGTACGGAGGCTCGAGCGTGCGCACGGAAAGAGGCTGGCACCTGAGGACGAGGCTGTCTTTTTGAATCGGGAGGGAGTCACAAGCTCCCAACCACTCTGAACTCCGGTTCTGGGAAGTCTCTGGGGACCCAGGACTAATACGGGGAATTTAGTTGAATGGCATTGGAATATAATTCTACAATATTTTGAAAATTTAAGCATTTTGTACCTTTGTAATCAATCCAACACATATCAGATTATTCTTCCCTCCTCCATCAAAATTTCACTTGATCTTAGCCAAAAGGCCGAGAAGCGATCCTCCATCAAAATTTATAAATGCATCATTTAATGTTTATACATATTTGTATATTATTTATTTAAAACTAGAGGCCCGATGCACAAAATTCATGCACGGGGGGTGGGGTCAGGTATCCCTCACCCCAGCCTGCACCCTCTTGCAATCCGGGACCCCGGGAGACCCTAGGCCTGGTTGGTGATCAGGGCCTATCAGGGCTTTCCTTCCCCCGGCTGCCAGCAGCTGGCCCTGCCTCTGCCGCTGCCACTGCTTGCCATTTGTGTGGTGCTGCCCCTCTACCCCCCATCACCAATCACCTCCCTCTGTGGGCTACAGGCATGGGGTGTGATCGCTGGCTGGCCCTGCACACCTGCCACAGTGTAGCCGGTCCATGGCCAGGCCCTCCCTCTGCGGGGCAATTGATGGCAGGGCCCCCAGATCGATTGCCCCAAGAGGGAGGCCCCGCCCACCTGTTGCAGCACTTCCAGCCAGGTGGCCTGGCTCACTCTGTGGGGAGATTGATGCGGAGGCCCCTCATCGATTGCCCCGCAGAGGGTGGCTTGGGCCTCCCTCTCCGGGAAGGTGGTGGGGCAATGGCGCCCGCCCCCCCTGACCAATTGCATCACACCTGCCTTGGCTGTCCTGGTGCCAGTGTGTGTCATAGCCTGGTGGTCTGGAAGGTCATCCAGACGGTCATTCTGCTGTTTGGTCATTTGGTTGATTTGCATATTATGCGTTTATTATTATAGATTAGCAATTCCATAAATACTTAAACCTACCTTATTTCTAGGTGGTGTGACAAAGGTTTTCAGATGCCATATAGTTTATGCCTCACCTGGGGCTTTATATAACTGCAATTTTCAGGTTGGATGTTCAGAAATTATGATTTCATAGGCCTTGGTTGAATCTGTGTCTTTAGTGCGCCCCCAGGTGATCCAATGCAGGACATCTATGAACTACTTTGAAAATTATTCTACCAGAGCAATGCTGCAAAAACTGTAACATGCATACCAATGGCCCAGGGGCCTTGATAAATGCAGATTCTGATTTAGTGGTTCCAGGAGCAGGCCCGGGAGGCTGCATTTAACAAGCTTCTGCCTGATGCTGGTGCCGTTGTTGGTTCTCAGGTCACACCTGGAGTAAAGAAAAAATGTTTCATATTCTCCAAAGTTTGTGAAGAGAGATTTGTACCTGCTACATAATTATGTTGACTTTTAAAATCAATTCATACATGATGTCAGTTGACTCCCTAACTAGATTTCATGCTGCCTGAGGACAGGAAACAGACTAATTATACTTTTTCTCTCTTCCTGTTGAACTCAAATCTCAGGTTGAGCGCTTTCCTTATAGGCTCTCAATAAGTGTTATGGACAGATGAAACTACTAGAGAAGAGCTGTAGAGAAACATAATTTAATTGTATGCAGTCAGATACCATTTTTACAGAATGAGTTTCAGTCAGTGTCAAAATGGCTTTTCAGAGAAAATGAAGACTTGACCACCTACATTAAAATTTTTGAAAAACATCTTATTTATTTTAGATACTGCAATCAAACATGCCAATAAATCTACCCACCCACCTCTTTAGGAATGAAATGGATAACACAGAAACTCAATTTAAAGTTATAATTAAAAGTACAATAAGACTTTTATGTCACTTGAGGTTGGTATTTTTGTTATAATTGTACTAGAGGCCCAGTGCACAAATTTGTGCATGGGTGGGGTCCCTATGGAGATTGGGCCCCAGCTCATGCCCCCAGCCTCGAAGCTTCACAGCCCTGCAGCCCTGCCTGGCACCCTGTCTTGGCCTGGTGCTGCCCACTCACCTGCTCCACCATCCCGCCACGGTCCTGCTCTCGCAGGGCCGGCAGCACCTCCACTGCCACCTGCTGCCAGTGCCACGTCACCAACTCCCGCCATGTTCTGCGCCGCACCTGGTGGTCAGCGCACATCATAGCAAGCGGTCGAACTCCTGGTCAAATGACCACCCGAGGGGAAAATTTGAATATTAGGCTTTTATTCTATAGGGTTGTATTAAAACTAGAAACCCATGATTGTGTAAAAGTATAGAATAGGAGAAATTCAAGTTGACAGAGAGTCACAAAAGAAAGACAGGAGACATCAGGGAAGGTTCCAGAAGGATGCGACTCATAACTGGAATCTGAAGCATTGGGAGTGAGGCAGGCGCTAGGCCAAGGGAAAGGAGCAGGGGGTGGGATGGGGAGGAAGGAGCATGGGGGAAATTCTTGTCCGCTGAGGAGCAGCGTGTGCTAAGGCCTGGAGGGAACTGACCATTAAGGATCACAAGATGGCAGGTGTGAGGTGAGAGAAGGTAAAGATGGTGCTGGAGGCTAATCAGGAGCCAGATGATAAAGTCTGTTCAAACCCTGTTAAGGGTTATACTTTATCCCAGATACTGTGTTTTACATGGGAATGGCATACTTGGGTATTTATTTTCAGAAGTTCACCCTTGGAAGGCCTTTTTCCCCAGGTGATAATGCTCACGGTGCTGCCCTCACATCCTTCTAGCCTATGCAAGGGCCCATCTCCCCCCCTGGATTGTGACCTCTAAAGCAGGGCTGTGTCTTTTTCAACTTGGTATCAATCAAAATATCTTACTGGTATCTTATGGCATGTAATTATGCACTTAACTTCACTCTCCAGCTCTTTCCTCTAGGCCAGTGGTCGGCAAACGGCGGCTTGCGAGCCACATGCGGCTCTTTGGCCCCTTGAGTGTAGCTCTTCCACAAAATACTGACTTCTGTGCATGGGCCACGAAGTTTCAATCACACTGTACGTGCGCGCCCGCACGTGGTATTTTGTGGAAGACCCACACTGAAGGGGCCAAAGAGACGCATGTGGCTCGTGAGCCGCAGTTTGCCGAGCAGTGGTTCTCAACCTTCTGGCCCTTTAAATACAGTTCCTCATGTTGTGACCCAACCATAAAATTATTTTCGTTGCTACTTCACAACTGTAATTTTGCTACTGTTATGAATCATAATGTAAATATCTGATATGCAGGATGGTCTTAGGCGACCCCTGTGAAAGGGGCCTAGCAGGACCAAAGGGGTCGCAACCCACAGGTTGAGAACCGCTGCTCTGGGGCGTGACACATACTAGGAACACATTGAACAAAGACACCTGTTTAAAAGTGAAGGCTTTTTATTTTGATGTAGTCCCATTTGTTTATTTTCTCTTTTGTTTCCATTGCCTTAGGAGCTGTATCAGTGAAGATATTGCTTCGGCATATGTCTGAGATTTTGCTGCCTGTGGATTCCTCTAGTATTTTTATGGTTTCCTGTCTTATGGTTAAGTCCTTTATCCATTTTTGATTTTATTTTTGTGGATGGTGTAAGTTGGTGGTCTAGTTGCATTTTTTTTGCATGTATTTGTCCAATTTTCCCAACACTGTTTATTGAAGAGACTGTTTTGATTCTATTGTATGTTCTTGCCTCCTTTGTCAAATATTAATTGAGCATAGTGGTTTGGGTCGATTTCTGGGCTCTCTGTTCTATTCCATTGGTCTGTTCTTGTGCCAGAGCCAGCCAGTTTTGAGAACAGAGGCTTTGTAATACAGCGTGATATCTGGTATTGAGATCTCTCCTAATTTGTTTTTCTTTCTCAGGATTGCTGCAGCTATTCAGGGTCTTACATCAGAATAAAAAGCTTCTGTACAGCAAAAGAAACCATCAACAAAGCAACAAGAAAGCCCACTGCATGGCTTTTGCCAATATTATGACCGATAAGGGTTTAATCTCCAACATTTACAGGGAACTCATACGACTTAACAAAACGAAGATAAACAACCCAATCAAAAAATGGGCAATGAACCTAAATAGATACTTTTCGAAAGAGTACATAAGGAAGGCCAAGAGACATATGAAAACATGCTCAAAGTTACTAATCATCTGAGAGATGCAAATCAAAATTGCAATGAGGTACCGTCTCACACCCGTCAGAATGGCTATCATCAACAAATCAACAAATGACAAGTGCTGGCGAGGATGCAGAGAAAAAGGAACCCTCGTGCACTGCTGGTGGGAATGCAGACTTGTCCAGCCACTGTGAAGAACAGTATGGAGTTTCCTCAAAAAAACTAAAAATGGAACTCCCATTTGACCCAGTGATCCCACTTCTAGGAATATATCCCAAGAAAACAGAAACACCAATCAGAAAGGATATATGCACCCCTATGTTCATAGCAGCACAATTAACCATAGCTAAGATCTGGAAACAGCCTAGGTGCCCTTCAGCAGATGAGTTGATTAAAAAATGGTGGTACATCTACACAATGGAATTCTACACTGCTGTAAAAAGGAAGGAATTCTTACCATTTGCAACAGCATGGATGGAACTGGAGAGCATTATGCTAAGCGAAACAAGCCAGTCAGAGAAAAATAAATATCACATGATCTCACTCGTTCGTGGAATATAATGAACCACATAAACTGATAAACAAAAACAGATCCAGAGACAGAGAAGTATCGATCAGACCGTCAAACCTCAGAGGGAATGTAGGGGAGAGTGGGGGTAAGGGGAAGAGATCAACCAAAGGACTTGTATGCATGCATATAAGCCTAATCAATGAACACAGACACCAGGGAGGTGGGGGCATGAGTGGGGGGTTGGGGAAGCAATGATGGGATAAGGACACATATGTAATACCTTAATCAATAAAGAAAAAATATTAAAAATCATTAAGGAAGAGAAAAATATTAAAAAATAAAATAAAAAAATAAAAAGTAAAGGCTTTTTGGTCTTTCTCATTACACATACTCAGTATGTGGGTACTGAATAAATTCCCACTGACTATAAAAAGGAGGATGGTGTTAAATAAAATTTAGGAATAGGAAATAGTATCAGATCTTTCCCATAGCCACAGGAGGAAAGAATGTCATTTAACTTAAACCCTCCTGTCTTGAGGTGGGGGAGTCATACTTCAAAGTTGCTGTAAATAATATAAAGTAATCATGGTGTGCCCAACTCAAAACACTGTCACACCCATCTTACAAACCCAGTTCAATTTTTCCTTTTGTCTGGCCTGGCAGGAAATTAACCAGACAAGCCATTAGGATTTGTTACATTAATACTTCTTCGCATTTATATGGTCCTTTCTGGTTGCAATGAACTTTACACACATTAATTGCTTAATTACAAAGGCCATTGTGAGGTGGAGAAACAAATAGAGTTATCCCCATTTCCCGGGTAAGGAAATTGAAAATGCAAAGGGGTAGCTGGCTGCAGATTGGTCTGCCAGTCCGCAGTAAACTCAAGATCAACTCCCAGAGGGCCATTTCACAGTCCATTAGTCCAAATTATCTCAAGATGAAAACTATTCCTGGATTCCTGGAAGAGAAAGGGCTCTGCACTACCATAAGGGAAAGCACATATTGTAGCCCAAATTGTTCCCTGGTTTCTCCTTTTCCAAACCTCGAGCACAGAAACAATTTCACAGATCCTTGAGACAATATGTTAACCTTGGGGCTGGCTTCCATGCATGAGTAACCTGTTCCCCAAGTATCAATAAACATTTTTTTTTTGCAGGTGTGCCTTCATTCCATGAGGATACCAGGGTACAATTTAGCATGTTCTGTTTCTGAGTTCTAAATGGTACCTTGTGGCTTGGAAACTTGGCCTTTGACAGGATCTTGCCCCAGGGATTATTTCTCAAACCCAGCGGGACTTCTGAATAGTAGAAATTGAAAGTTGCCATTCTCCCCTTTTATGTCACCTGTGACTGCATCATGTGGTCGTGTTTATTTCATAGAGGGCTTTGGAAGAAAATCTCACTTGGAAGAAAAGCTCAGTGTACCGGAAAGCTTGGAGAGACTAGTTAGATAAATTAGTATATATATCACATGTACAGCCACAACTTCCAAGTGTCTGGAAAACAACCAGGAGTTAAAAAGGCAGTCCCAAATGACGACTTCTAGCAAGATGCATTTATTATAGACGTGTGCTAGGCAAGCTGGGATAGTAGCTGCATGCCCTCTGCTTTAAGCCTTGGAACATGGTCTAATTAAGCATAGAGAAAAGAACCCAGAGAGTTGTAGCAGGCACCTCTCTTGGTGTCCTTGGGCACTGCTAATTGAATATTTTACATTTTCTGTCCCTTGGGTGATTGGAAGTTATCAGGAAATCCCCAGAAATTCATTTGACCTCTTTAATTAATTTGAGTAGTGAACTATTAAAATATTTCTCTTTAAGTATTTTCTTTCTTTTTTTTTTTTATCATGAGATTTCTCTCATTAGGGACACCTCAGAATCTCCCTGACCCACCCCTTTAGAGCTCCCTGGCTTCCTTTCTCCAAGCCTCTCCTGACTCTGATTTGCACGTGTGGTTTGGAGAGAGGAAAATGCTAGGAGCACAACCAGGCTGCAAGGTGAGCCCAAGTCCTGAAGGAATGAGCGTGGGAGACATTTTGGCAAAGGATAAAAATATTCCTGCTTCCCTGCAGGAAGTGAGGATATTAAAGAGCTACGATGAACTGAGCATGAGGCATTTTTAGGTTTTCATACACATTCTCATTTAGTAATTACATCAATCATCAAAAAAGGATTAGAAGATAAAATATAGCATGTTGCACTTTTAAAAATAAAATTGTCTTCTATAAATTAAAAACATGCAACTTTCTGCCTGGAACACATAGACTTTCACTATTAGAAAGGACCTTAAAGTCACGCACGCCAGGCCTGGCTAGTGTGGCTCAGTGCTTGAGCATTGGACTATGAACCAGGAGGTCACGATTCGATTCCTGGGCACATGCCCAGGTTGCAGGCTTCATCCCCAGTGGGGTGCATGCAGGAGGCAGCCGATCAATGATTTTCTCTCATCATTGATGTTTCTATCTCTCCAGTCCTCTCTGAAATAAATAAAAATCTCTCTATATAAAAGCCTAAGTGACCATTATGACCGGTTGACTGAACAAACTGGTCCCTATGGCATGCACTGACCACCAGGGGGCAGATGCTCAATGCAGGAGCTGCCCCCTGGTGGTCAGTGCGATCCCACAGCCAACCTCCCACAGCCGGCCAACCTCTGGTGGTCCCTCCCCCCAGCTGGCCAGCCAACCTCCCGGCCCCAATTGGGACTGGGTGAGACAGGCCTTATTGGCCCTGATGGCTGGCCAGGCCGAGGGATCCCACCCATGCATGAATTCATGCACCGGGCCTCTAGAATATTAAAAAAAAAAAAGTCATCCTGTCTAACGGCCCTCATCTCATAGAGAAACTAAAGCCTATAAAGGTCATGCTGTGTTGGAATGCTAATCACACTTTCTGCCACCCTATCCAGGTAGTGGAGTGGAGAGGACAGCAGGCATGAATTCAGAACCTGGGTCCCAGTTCGCCCCATTTGCTGGAAATTGTTCAACCTTGCAAGGCTGCCCCTGTGCATGAAGGAATATATCTCCATGCTGTCTGAGGCCACTTGCAGCCTGGAAGACTTTATGTCATCTCTCTACTGGACTACACTGCCTCTTATAATTGCAATAATGGTTTTAAAATTACGCTTAAAATTAACCCCCCTCATTTCACTATATGCAATATATTATGCACTTACCTGAACAAATTTTTACTCCCCTACCAAGACTTTCAAATTCTTATTAGAAATGAAAAAGACTATTTAAAAAAAATCTGCACAAAACATATTATCCCAGAAGCTAAAACTGCAGGATCTTATAAAATGAAAACCACCTAGTCATGTGCTTTTGATGTGCAGCTTGTGCAAAATAAAAAGTTTTAGAGTATGGGAAACTTCTGATTTTTGGCTTTGAGAATAAATACCAAGAATTCTTGCTGAAATAGGAAACTCTGGTTCTGAAGTATACAGAGAAGGAAACTGTATTCCCAAGCAGCACAATCAGGTCTTTTTGAGAAACTCCCAGGGCTGTTTTGGAAAGAGGAGGATCAGCAGGAGAAGCTTGGGCACGAACCAGCAGGGCTGGCTGGTTGCTGTCCCAGGTTGACCGCAGTTCCCCCCACTTGCTCTGCAGGGGCTAGGTGGCGTCTCCCTCCAGCAGTTAGTAGGATGAGAGTGAGTCTGAAAACAGTGGCAAAGCCTGAGTTTCAACAAAGCACTGGCTGCTACAGACAACCCCGTCTACAGAATTTTAGTAAAAAGACTAAGTTTTTTTTTTTGGTTTCGCTGCCTCTTACCATTTTATACGTTGCCAACGTATGCTCCATCTTCTATTTTGTTACTAGTAATTTTCAAAGTGCAGAATATATACTTGACACTACATTAAATTAGTGATTTACACTCAAACACCACATTGAATAGACCACATAATTAGTGGTTAAACTTCCCTGACATAAAAATGCTAGAATCTTTTTCAAAAGGCATATTTGGTATTAGAGAGACATGAGATAAATATGATCACATCAGAAAATTCGGTTCATTGGTGAACATATACATGTTTATTATGTTGGGAATTTGTGTTCTTTGATAATTTTTACTATGAAATATTTCAGGCGGTTTTACATGGTGGCACTAAAAGTAAAGCAGTGGGCACTGAACAGATGGACTAAATTAAGAACGGGTTTAATGCCAAGTACATTCATGTCTGAATGGTGAAAAGAGGCATTCATTTAAAAGTCTTGTTATTACCTTTTTTTAAAAGTGATTTTCCCCCTTCTTTTTTTTTTCCATTTTGACAACAAAAGCCACTTTTAAAGCTCTGATATATTTATTCTAAAGGATTCTGAGAAATATAAAATAAAATCACTTTATCTAAATAGCACATAAGGAGTTGGAAAAAATTTTAAATGGAGCCTAAGTTTACTTTAGTAAAAATGAGCAATTTCTATTAAGTTTGGAATCTAATAAAATATTATGAAAACTATTTTTGAGGCATACATGATGTTTTAGGGGTGAATTAATTTAATCTTAATGAACTATGATTTCTACTTTTAAGAGAAACTATATTGAAGGCACAATAAAGTATCTAAGCTTCAAATGACTATTGTAATATAAAATGTTGAGTTAATTGTAAATGAATCAGAAACATATGTTTTAATTCTCCTTTAAAATATATATACAACATTGTAAATTAAAATAAAATGTTTTTCATAAATATGATTTATATCAAAGCAAACCTCAGATATTTGAAAAGTAGTTCAAGCTATTTGACAAAGTTAGAACTGAACTAGACAAACCAAAATTTAAATATATATTACAAAGAAAGAGAGGCATGGCAAGTCTGTTTGCATGGGCAGAATTAATGTGATCGACGCATTGCTCTTGAGTCAGAAGCTTGTGGTTCTGATATTAATTACCTAAGCAAATCGCAGTCTCTCTGGGCCTCACATTTGCTCATCTATACATCTGGTGGAGGAGGTGATCTCTGAATCTCTTTCAGCTGAAAATTTCTGAAATACTGCCAAACAATTGAGATAACGTATACAACCCAAATACTCATCAATAGATGAGTGGAATAAAAAAATTTGTGGTACATTCATACAATGGAATATTACTCAACTATAAAAAAGAATGAAATTTGCCTGGTCAATGTGGCTCAGCAGTTGAGCATCAACCTAGGAACCAGGAGGTTGCTAGTTCGATTCCCATTCAGGGCACATGCCTGGGTTGTGGGCTCAATCTCCAGTGGGGGTGCGTGCAGGAGGCAGCCAATCAATGATGTTTCTATCTCTATCCCTTCCTCTCTCTCTCTCTAAATAAATCAATGAAAACATTTTTTTTTTTTTAAAAAAAGAATGAAATCTTACCATTTGCAACAGCATGGCTAGAGGGTATTATGGTAAGTGATATAAGTCAGCCAGAGAAGGACAAATACCATACGATTTCACTAATATATGGAATGTAAAGAACAATATAAATGAACAAACAAAACAGAAACAGACTCATAGATACAGAGAATAGACTGCTGATTGCCAGATGGAAGGGGTATTGGGATGTAAAAGGTGAATGGATTAAGGAGGACGGATTGGCAGTTACAAAACAGTCACAGGGACATAAAGTACAGCATAGGGAATGTGGTCAATGATACCTATGTATGGTGCCAGGTGGTACTGGAAATATCAGTGGAACACTTTGTATAGTATACTAGAGGCCCAGTGCACAAATTTGTGCACTGGTGCAGGGCGGGGGGGGGGCGGTGTCCCTTGGCCTGGCCTGCAGAGATCGGGCCAAAACCAGCTTTCTGACATCCCCTGAAGGGTCCTGGATTGTGAGAGGGTGGTTCTTGGGTGATGCAACCCGGAATCGGGCTTCCTCCTGTCTGGTTCCGGGTGTATCACCCGAGAACCGCAGCTGCCAACTGCCAAGTCACTGCAGCTCAGCAGCTCCTACATTGAGTGTTTGCCCCCTGGTGGTCAGTCCACATCATAGCTACCAGTTGGATGGTTGAACGGTCAAGAGTCACTTAGGCTTTTATATATGTAGACTAGATGCCCGGTGCACAAAATTTGTGCACTGGGTTGGGGTGGGGGGGGTCCCTCAGCCCAGCCTTCCCCCTCTCACAGTCCAGGAGCCCTCAGGCGATGTCCTACTGATGTCCGCAGCCTGGCCTCCCTCTGTGAGAGATGACCGGGCTGATCAGGGGAAGGAGCCACCCCCATCACTCTGCCGCTGCTGCCACTGCCAGCCGTCACAGCCACCAAAGTGTTTTCATCAACACAGACTTCAGTCCCTTCACCACAAAAAAATGACAACTTTCTTTAGGCATTTTCAAGATGTCTCTTTCATAGGGTATGACATTTATTTCCTTCTTTTTTTTTTTTTATCCTCACCTGAGGATATTTTTCCATTGATTTTTAGAGAGTGTGGAAGAGAGGGAAAGACAGAGAGAAACATCAATGTGAAAGGAGTGGGTGCAGGAGGCAACCACTTAGATTGGTTGCTTCCTGCATGAGCCCTGACCTGGGTCCCGGCCAGGGAAGAGCCTGCAACCTAGGTACATGCCCTTGATCAGAATCGAACCCAGACCCTGCGGCCCACAGGCCGAGGCTCTATCCATTGAGCCAAACTAGCTAGGGCAGGATATGACATTTCTTAGCCCCTCTGGCAGCAGACCTTCATTTTTTCCCTCCAGGAGTGAGGTGGAAAAACCCTAGATCACCTTCTTAGATTCTTATTACTCAAGTTACCAAGAACACTGCGAGTGGCATACAGGGAGCTTAGCCAATGAGCAGTCAGAGAAGGTGTTTCCTCTGCAGCTCCCGGGCAGAGGCAGGGCTGCTGGCGTGCCACAGTTGGCAGGCCCCCCTGTCTCTGTCTCCGCTCTGGGCCTGCTCCAGCTAGGCTGCGGCGGTTTGGACAGTCCCCCCTGTCTCTGAGCCTGCACCATCCATGGCTTGCCTCACTGCGCACACAGTCCCCTCCCGCCCATGTGCGCATGCAGCCTCTTCCTGAGCCAGTTTTGACTGTTATGGCGTCCCAGCTAATTTGCATATTACCTCTCTCTCTCTCTCTCTCTCTCTCTATATATATATATATATATATATATATATAATTGTTTGGCTACTATGCTGTACACTTGAAACTAATACAAAGTAGTGTTGAATGTAAACAGTAATTGAAAAACAAAATTTAAAAATAGCATAAGGCAACTGCTGAAAAGTATATATTGTGTGCTACTCAGCAACATTATAATATCCTTACATACGGAAGTCATTCACTTACATATATAGCAGTACTTAGTGCAGTGGAGATCTACTAATAGCTAATTAATGAATGATTACTTAATGAATACATGTACTCTCTTTAAAATAAAAAGATAATTGTTTAACTATGTAGCCATATATGAATATATATATATATATATATATATATATATATATATATATATATGTAGCTTTTGTGTCTTTAAGTGACTTCTAAGGGTATTATTTATATAGATGGAGATGAATAAACCAATGGATTAGGACCATCAACATCCTAAAAGCAAGTGCCTTCTTAATTGTCTTGCTTTTGTTAGAACACCACGGACTGTGTCTGTGCTGCCCTGGAAGCAGCACTATGGCTTGAGCTTGATTCCCTCATTCCCAGCTTCCGAATGGAAGAGAAGCTGATCTTCAAGCTTCTCCTCATATCAGCACACTAGACCCTCCGACTCCACAGGACACCATGTGTTCATAAGCCCAGCAAATCTTAAAGACTTAACCAGACCAACCAACAATGATTTGTAAGCATAATTAATTGCCTATTAAGCTGCCCATCCACAAAGTATTAGTGTCAGAAATGTTCTACTCTGTCTCTGCATCTTCATGTTGTCAAAAACAGGACCTTTTGTTAACCTATAATTTTGAGCTCATAACACACCCTTTGAGAGTAAGATCTGATTTTGGCAGGAAGGAGAGAAAGATTTTTTGCTTTGTACAAAATTGGCCTCAAACACTCCACTTTCTTCCTTGTTGGTTCCTTTCCCTGCCATCAATACACACAAACTGGATTTCAATTCATTATCTTCGGCTTTTGATTACTGCTGCCTGATTCAGTCCCCCATGCCACACCGGTTAATTTGAACTCTTTATTTGAGAATGAATGCAAACTCACTCTAGCTTCCTCTTGAACCCAAGTTCACGACCTGCCTCAATCCGACTGACAATACTCCACATACACTCAGCAATTGTTACACTTTCTGTCAACAGATGCATCACTGCATAAAATTGACCATCATTCAAGAAGTTGGCTCATTCTGCAGCGGGAGGGCAGGAGTGGCAGGGGGGTCAATCGGGGAAAAAGGAGACATATGTAATACGTTAAACAATTAAAAAAAGTTTAATGCAAAAGAAAGAAAGAAAGGAAAGGAAAGAAGAGAAAAGAAAAGAAACTGGCTCATACAGATATAATCCTTCCAAAATTTCACCAAAATGTAAAATCTTAGAACTAGCAAGGTCCTTGGGGACAGTTGGTGTACTGGTTTTCAGTCTTCATTCCAATAAACCATATAACTGCAGAGATTGTTCAAGTACTCTAACTGCTTGAAATAAATTTTCAAACTTTATTTATGAATTTATAAATTATTAAAGATAAAGCTCTCCCCAAATATGTCATACTAGAGGCCTGATGCACAAAATTCATGCAAGACTAGGCTTTCCTTCCCCCAGCTTCCAGCAGCGGCTTCCCTCTGGTATCTGAGACCCAGACTTCCCTCGAAGCCCTGGCTTCATCCAAAGGTTGTCCAGAAGGACGTCTGGTCTAATCAGCATATTATTCTTTTATTATTATAGATACCTAAGTTTTAAACATATTAGGAACCATCAGTTTTAAAATTTTCTCATTGTGTGACTTCACAATAAGTAAGTCTTAAAAGTGTAGATGAGTTATATTTAGACTAATAAAATGCTGTCCTTATTTATATAGGATTCATATAAATTTGCAGGAAAGTTTCCACTTTAAAAACAAAAAAATTTTTTTGAAAAAGTCTAATTTAATCTATTTCCTAACCAGAAAAAGAATCCCTCTAAAGATAATTCACAGATGTCTTCCCAGCCCCTGCTTGGATCCCAGGGACCTGAACTCATCACTCTACAGGTCAGCCTATTTCATTGCTTCAAAGTCACCTGTTGAATGGCTATTGCTCCCTCGTAACTGTAACTCTCACCATTGGTTCTGCCCTTGAAAACATAGAACCATTATAAATCCTCTTCTATGTGACAGCTCTTTGAATATTTTCTGTCATTTCCATAAAGGAACACCACCGGTAAAGCTCCAGAGAAAGAAAAACGAGATGCTTGGCAGGTAGGTGGGTGCCTGGTTAGTTCATTTACTCTGGAGGAAATGGCAGGAAGGCTGCTTGGGAATATTAAAAGTGAAATCAATTTCAAGATATATGTCTCTTCTTAATGTTCATTACAGCATTGCTTGTAGCAACAAAGCAGGTGGACATAACATAAATGTCCAGTAGAATGAGACTGTTCAAGTAAATTACAATTTAGGGTTGTAATTATACTGGATTATACTGGAACATCGTGTGCCATTACAAATGAAGCAGGAGAGAAGCAATGTTGTGGAAAAATGATCACAGTGTTTTGGGTGAGGAAAAATAAAATCAGGTTGTATCTTTTTATATAGGTACTTTGTCTTATGTATATTTTAAATTAATCATATATACATACATTGAAAAGAGACTAGAAGGATGTTAATCAATTGAACTACGACAGGGTTTTTCTGAGATGGTGAGGATGGCAAGTGATTTTTATATCTGTTTTTTTGTATTTTTGCTTTTTAATTTCTTTAATCTTTTCCTGAGGACATGTTCATTGATTTTTAGAGAGAGAGGAGGGAGAGAGAGAAAAAGAAAGAGAGAGGAAAGTTAATGTGAGAGAAGAACATCGATCAATTGGCTCCCATATGCAACTTGACCAGGGATCAAACCCCCAATGTGCCCTGACTGGGAATTGAACCCTTGACCTTTAGGTGAGTGGGAGGCTGCTCCAACCAACTGAGCCACCCCAGCCAAGGCATGTGTTTTAAATTTTTTAACATAACTGTGTCTCCTTTATAATAATAAAAAAGGAATAAAGGAACATTTTCCTCTTCTGAGGCTGATAAGAAAAGCGCAATTCCCTTCATAGTCATAAAATACTTGTCTTCACAATCCTGCCGTGATTATTCAACAGCTAGTCAAATAAAGAAGTACTTGGCTCCATAGATAGCTCTGAAAGTCTTTGGATTTGGAGCGAACTGCGGATGCCAGTTTCATATTAAACTGGCTGTGCCTCGTAGAGATAAAATCCCTTCCCCTGACACGCATGGGCACACTCCAATTCCGCCTCAGATACCTGGCTGTGTTTTTCCTGCTGAGGATTGCACATGGTTAGCACACATAATCCATAAACCATTCTTGGCTTCCGAATGTGTTGATTCCTTTTTGTAAGCCTCCGCACCCCAGGGAGGTCTCCATTGAGATGGTGTGTGTCGCTGCTTTCTGGTCATTAATCCAACTCCTGTTATTTGCGACGGTGGTGAATTTAGACCAAACTGCAAATGTCAAGTGCATTCATTACCTCGGGTGGCCCACGGTACCTAAAGTACCAGCTGGAAGGACTGCCTTCGGTGCCAGGCTCTGGCTGCAGGAGGGACGACATGAAAGAAAGTCAAAACTGTGGAGCCCTGTTATGTGCTTGGCAGGCACATGCCCTTCTAGGAATAACTTGCAATCACTCTGATATTGGGCCGCGGTGTTGACAGCCTAACAGGGGCTACTTTTGGTGACATATCAGCTTCTGCTACTGATACAAACAAGCACGAAAACACCAGACCGTACAACCCATCCAATTCATGAGCAGCCCTCCATGCTATCTCCTGCCTCTGGACCCCGAGCCCCGATAACCAAAAAGGGCAAATGTTTCCCTTTGTGATGTCCAAGACACTTAGTAAGCTGAAAGAAAGCACAGTGCAGCATCTCAACAGATGAATATAAAATGACCGTACAAACTCTGCAAGGGAAATAATCATGAAGATTGCTGCATCAACAGAACAGCTAAAAGAAATAGGCACGAATCATGAACGCTGTAAACATTTTAAGACCATGTTTAAAGATATGACAAATCTTGATGAGTCTGGAAAGGTTAGTGTGAGCCAACATATTTTTTGTATGCCTTAGTTAAAAATCATGGTCGAAAAATCAGGCACCCTAGAATCTTCAACTATTCAACCTGCAAGCCTATTGAATCAACAGGGTTTTGGTTGTTTTAATCACCCAGTGCTTACCTATCAGAGTTCCCAGGCACTCTGGCTCACTGTGAAGTCTGTACAACAATTAATTTTGATCAAGGTGAAAAATGTACTTTGGCTGCAAGTGAGTATACACACTGCCACAGGGATGCTGTTGGATGACAGGGATTGAGAGGCTTATGTACTCGGCTCTAGAGGAGAG
Organism: Myotis daubentonii; assembly: GCF_963259705.1. Taxonomy (NCBI): domain Eukaryota; kingdom Metazoa; phylum Chordata; class Mammalia; order Chiroptera; family Vespertilionidae; genus Myotis; species Myotis daubentonii. The sequence continues at coordinate 58,614,574 of NC_081841.1, forward strand.
TACACAGCCGTGGGATTGCAAGTAGAGGTTCAGCTTTTGGGGAAGCCAGGGCCAAATCTAGAGGTCTAATTTACTGAGGCATGGGAGAAGCGAACTCAGCCTCTTAAATACGGAAGAGTGAGGTCAAGGCAAGAAACAGTTCTACTCCCACCGACTCAGTGTGGTGCTAATGGCCTAACTCATGGATGCTTGCAGAGAGGATGTGAGTCATTGTTGGACTATAATCCTCATTTTGTCATTGCTGATGAAGTCTTGAGCTTTTAAATTTTTTTTTGAATGAGTTTCCACAAATTCTAGCGTTGAGAGTGTGCCACAAAGACCAATAAGCCTGGATCAGTAGAAGCTGGGCCGTGAGGCTTACCTGCATGTCCCCTGGCTATTGAGTGGGTCACCCTTCATTTTGAGCACTGCCATGCCATTAAGAGGACTCTGGATGGCAGGCACACTGCTGAAACAGAGGCCTTTTCCCCAGATAAAGATATGAACAAAAAGACTTTCCAGTATTTATCACAAATTCTTTGCAAAATCATTCCCCCCCCCCCGCAACTCCAAATTAAAGAATCTCAATATCCTCTTTTGAAAAAAGCATTGTAAATTCACTTGTAAAGACTCACTTACTGAACTCTATAAATTACAAAGACAACAGACAAGTTTTAAATTTTATTTCTCTCTTCTTCATTATAAATGGGTTAAACAACAGTGATAAAACTCTTGAAATAGCAACTGAGAAATATAGTCTTCAATATGTCACAGATCAACATAGTCCATCAACATAGTCCATAAACATGTTCTTAAAGAATTCTTTATAACATTTAAGGCTGAATACTTGTGCTTAGGACATTCATTATTTATTCAAGAATGGAATTTGAGGAATGTCTCTCACAAACCAAAATTTAACACTTTTAATCCCGTTCTCTAGAAATGGGCTTAAAATAAAGACTTCTCATAATGTATCAGAAATAGTTTAAAAATTTTATTTTATGTTATTAACATTCAAACACATTATTTTCATTTTTCAAATCATGTCATATTTTCCTTTCTTCATACAAATGAACCACCTTTAATCTTTGCCCCCAAATTTAGTCCTTGGAAGTCTGTCTTTTTTCTTTTCACTTTTATTGAAGTTATTGCATTGACTAAATCTGACATTTAAACTCCTTCAATATATTGTGAAATATATTTTCTCTGCCAGGAGCCTACAGGCTTATATTAAAATATGGCTTGGGGTATAGAAATTATTGCTAAGAAAAGTAAGTAATTTCTTTTGCTTTGCAGGAAACAGTTGGTCTGAGTCTGAAATGGCTATGCCCATGGTCGGCAAACGGCGGCTCACGAGCCACATGCAGCTCTTTGGCCCCTTGAGTGTGGCTCTTCCTAAGCCTTAGGAGTACCCTAATTAAGTTAATAACAATTTACCTACCTATATAGTTTAAGTTTAAAAAGTTTGGCTCTCAAAAAAAAATTTCAATCGTTGTACTGTTGATATTTGGCTCTGTTGACTAATGAGTTTGCCGACCACTGGACTATGCAAACTATTTCGTCTTCTCTACCATTTTGAACTTGTTTGCTATAAAGGCCCCTTGGAGGGGATGCCCAGTAACCCCTTTCCCTAAGACAATGGTCATTTCTTCAGGAGCCCAGACAGCTGAGGGTCTTAACTGTCTGAAGAGGCTATATTTGGGTAAGTTTTAAGTGTCCCTTACAGTCAGTTCAGGGTTATATAGCATCATAAAACTCCTACAGCTATAAGAGTACTTGGAAATTATCTATTGTGCTTGATTTAGGGGCAAGGAGAGGAAAATACAGAAAAGTTAAAAGGATAGCTTAAGGTCATGAAGCAATTTTGAGTAGAGGCAGAACTAAACTCCAGGTGCCTCCCCATTCCATTGTGTGGTATTTCCCAGGGACACAAACAGGAAGCCTCAGTATCCTCAGCTAGTGATGACTATGGAAATGGTATGTGGGCAATTCAAGTAGCAGACCCCTAGGCAACAGTAAGCATCCAGGTAGAGGGAAGCCAGCAGTGCGTGCAATGTGGGACTCCCAGGAACTGCATCGGTAACTTTCACTCCCAAGAGACACTTCCCCTAGAAGGGGCTAGAGTTTGAAAGCTTAGTGTGAGGCCACAGTTTCTGGTTTTGTGTGGCAGGCAGGACAGCTGGAGTTCCATCCCGGACTGCTAGTCCCTGAGATTCCCATTTAAGTGCAGCAGAGATGAAGGTGGAGAGTGGCCAAAAATAGCAGCAATGGGAGCAGTAGCCACAGAGGGCATAATGTAAGCACATAGGAGTTCAGGAGGTGTGCCAAGGCTGGAGAGCAAATGGAATGTGGGCCTCAGCAGTCTGGTTCTGAAGTCTGCGCCCTTACTCTTACGCTGATGAACTCTCCAAAATGAAATGTCAGAAGAGTGGAGAATGGAGAAACAAAAATGGAGGTGGAACTTTCAGAGAGCTAGAAAGGAACAAGCAAGAGTTCCCTGACTTTCTCTGCAAACTACACAGGTCACTGGTTGGCAATTTTTTTTTCTGTAAATTTTCAGATAGTAAATTTGGGCTTTGTGGGTCACATGGTCTCTATTACAATTGCTTTTTTAATACAACAATAGCTATAGACAATATCTAAAGGGATGGCCATGGCTATTTCCCAATAACTTTAGTTATAGAAACAGGCAGCAAACCAGAGTTTACTAACCTCCAAAATAGATCCTTGTAGCTCCAATGGTGAGAGTTGGAAGAAAGAATCAAGAGTCTTGAAAAAATCAAGTTTTCTAATTTCTTATTAAAGAAACTTTTTATTTTTATCAGAGGAGTTTAAAAACAGTCATTTCCTTTATACTATTTTTTAAGTATGTTTTTTGTTTTGTTTTGTTAATCCTCACCCTAAGACATTTTTCCATTGTTTATTTTTTAGAGAGAGTGGAAGGGAGGGGGAGAGATAGAGAGAGAGAAACATCAATAAGACACATTGATTGGTTGAGGGGCTGGAGATCAAGCCTGCAACGAAGGTACGTGTCCTTGACCACAGTCGAATCTGTGACCCTTTAGTCCATGGGCCGATGTTCTATCCACTGAGCCAAATCGGGTAGGACTAAGTATCTTTTTGATTTTATTTATTTCTTTTTTTGTTAATCCTCTCCTAAGGATATTTTTTCCATTGCTTTTCAGAGAGAGTGGAAGGAAGGGAGGGAGGGAGAAGAGAAAGAAAGAAACACCCAATATGAGAAAGACACATCCGACTGGTTGCCTCCTGCATGTGCCTTACTGGGGGTGGGGAGTGAACCCACAACCCACGTATGTTCCCTTGACTAGGAATCGAACCCGACACCCTTCGGTCCAAGGCCAGTGCTTTAGCCACTTAGTAACACCAACCTGGGCTAAAGAATGTTCTTTTAAAAATTGATTTGAGAGAGAGAGGGAGAGAGAAATATCAATTGGAGATGGAGCCTGCAACCCGGGCATGTGCCCTGACAGGGAATCAAACTGGTGACCTCTTGGTGCATGGGATGATTATCAACCAACTGAGCCTCACAGGCCTTGGCTCTTCGTATTATTTTAAAGCTAAAATAGTAACTTTAATCCAAGAACATCTTATTTTATAATCTTAGACTTTTTATCCCAAATGCCCTTTCTCCTTTCCAATTAAAATAGTTTAGTTAAGAGTTCCCTCTGTGTCTTTTAGCTCCACTGAGTCCCCTTTCCTTGTATATGTGACCCTGTTTAAAGTCCTCAGCATCTTAGACTTGAAATTCTAAGTATTCCTTTTTCTTTTCTTTCTTTCTTTCTTTTTTTTTTTTTTTTGCTAAGTCTATAGATTGAAAATGCAAATATAGCAGGTATTATCTGATATTTTTGGTCATTTTAATGATAAATCAAATAAATGATCAGGTTATTTTTAAGTGAGAATGACATATTTTATTAGTGGAATTCATGACATCTAGTTTCTTTAGAGGGAAGTCTGCCAAGCAGATAGCCTGGGTTCAAATCTCAGCTCCACCTTTTATAAGTGTGATCTTGAGCAATTTATTCAGCTCTTGGAATCTCAATTTTCTTATCTGTAAACAGTCATAATACTACCTACTCCATGGATTTGATGTGAAATTGTGCACATATAATACTTTGTTCTCTGTAGGGTGTAAATGATAAATAAATGACAACTTATCATAACAGCAGTATGTAATGTTCCATTTACAAGGCCTAACACAATCTCACCACATTAATGACTCAATGCCAAAATAGATACACCTAATGAACCGGTTCAAGAATGCCAGCATTGCGTTTATGTCTTTCTCTCCATGATTATGGATATTTTCCTTTGAGGTATTATTTTTAAAAATAGTTTAAAGATACCCTTTCATAGGATTAAGAGCAGGATGCTCCCAAAATTTGCAAGAGGCAGAGTTGAAATCTCTTATTAGGTTTACCCTGGAGGCTTTATCTGTTCATGTTGGCATTAATCTCAGAAACTGATCCCCAAATAGCAAGGCTATATAGTAATCCAAATACAAGTTGTATATTTTTTACCTGAAACATCATGTCTTTCAAAACATACTTTGGTTGAGGAGTCAAATTTCCAATTCATGGTGACTCCTTCATCCAATGTTATTGTAAAGAACTGGCAGGGTACATACCATAAATAAGTAAAATTTTACAGCCTACCACATAGAATGAATGTTTAGGCTGCTTCAGTATTAATATAAACACATTAATAAACTTTAGACACTTTCCCAGTGTTTCCATAGAGTTCTAAGACCTTTGTAATAATGGACTGATTTCATAGACAACTGAGACCTGAGTGGTAATCTGGCAGAAAGACAAAGTAGTTCTATTTTTCTCTTCCCTAAATTTCCAGATACATGAGCTAAAAAGCTAAGCCCAATTTTAAGCAGGACTGAAGAAACCACAATTTTATTTTTAAACAAAAGAAATAATACATTTTGGCCTAAAATAATCCTTCTAGAAGTTTAATTAACATGTCTATATTGGCTGAGCATAAAATGTTTGGGGAACTGAGTCAATATTGCAATGGAAGCTGGTTAACCATGCTTTAGAAAATGTCAACATCTATGAAAATAAGTCTGTCATTACCAACACCAACCTAAACCACATTTTAGTTTGTTTGAAAATCCCTACAACTATTTTGCATTGTGGGTGATGAGAACAATTTAGAGATATTTTTTATCTAGAGCAGTGTTGATCTAGAAGATAAGATAAATTTAGGAGCCTGGTCATATGCAACCCTCACTGACATACATTTTGTTTGGCATAGTGTCTTGGACCAACTCCCTCATTTATAGATGAGAAATGAGGCCAGAGGTGGAAGGAAGTAACCTCTTAGAGGCCATTACTGATAGTTAGTAGTCCAGGATGGAATTCTGAACATTTTTATTAATTATTATCACTTTTAATTTATTTATAAAAATATTTTTCATTACCCCCCTCTGAAACACACACACACACACACACACACACACACACATATTCATTTAATATTATTTTGTTATTTTTATCCTTAGATAAACACCTTCAATGCTCAACTTTAAAAAAAAGTGGTAAGAACAATTAATGTGGGATCTAGCCCCTTAACAAATTTTTAAGTATAAAATACAATATTGTTAATTGTAGACACTGTGTTGTACAGCAGATATCTAGAACTTACTTATCTTGTATAACTGAAACTTTATACTGAGTAAACCATAGTTACCCTATTTCTCCCTTTCCTCAACCCCTGCCAACCACCATTCTACAACCTCTTCTATGAGTCTATTTTAGATCTCTCATATAAGTAGAATCATGCAGCATTTATCTTTCTGCAACTGTCTTATTTCACCTATCATAATGCCCTCCAGGTTCATTCATATTGTCACATATGGCAGAATTTCCTTCTTTTTTTTTTTAGACTGAATAATATTTCATTGTATGTATCACATTTTCCTTATCCATTCATCCATTGATGAACACTGCGGTTGTTTCCATACCTTGTCTATTATGAAGAATGCAGCAATGAACATGAGTTCTTTTGGTTATATGCCCAGAAGTGGGATTGCTGAATCATATAGTAGTTCTATTTTTAATTTATTGAGGATCCTCTATGCTGTTTTACATAGTTGTTGTTTTCCATTTTCCATCCCACTAACAGTGTACAAAGGGCTACAATTGCTCCTTGCTAATACTTATCTTTCATTTTTTATAATAGTCATTCTAAAAGGCATGAGGTGACACCTCATTGTGGTTTTGATTTGCATTTCCCTATTAATTGGTGATGTTGAACATCTTTTCATTACCTGTTGCCCATTGGTATATCTTCTATGAATAAATGTTTATATAGGTCCTTTGCCCATTTTTTTTCTATTGAATTGTCTAAGTTTCTTAGCTATTCTGAATAGTAACCTGTTGTCAGATACAAGGTTTGCAAATACTTTCTCTCATTTCATAGCTTTTTCATTTTGTTCATTGTTTCCTTTGCTGTGCAGAATCCAGTGAATAAGATGAAATAGAAAAAACAGAACACTAAATTAGAATTTCCATAAGGTAAAATATTTCATTTTCTTTCTTTATTTCTTTATAAACTGGAATCCTATCTAATAAAAGAGAAACATGGTAATTAGCCGTACCTCCCCTACCCTTCCCATTGGCTAATCAGGGCGATATGCAAATTAACTGCCAGCCAAGATGGTGGCCGGCAGCCAGGCAGCTTGAAGTGAACATGAGGCTTGCTTGCTTCAGTGACGGAGGACTCCAATGTTCCCCGCCTGCCGCTGCTGGCCTCTGAGCTTGCAGTTTGAAAGATTGTTACAAATATAGAAGCTAAACAAAACCCCAGAAACCTGCTTTCAGCCAGCCCGGGATCTCAGAGCTGGAGTTGAAACAGTATTTCCATTATAGAACCCAAACAAACCAGATACCTGCTTTCAGCAGCAGAGGCCTAAGAGCTGGAGCCAAGCCTCAAAGCTAAAGCTGGCCCAGAATAAAAAAGAAAAAAAAGAAAAAAAGGAGCAGTTGGGAGCTTCAGTCACCCGCCAGCCTGAAAACAGCCCTCAGCCCCTCACCCAGGCTGGCCAGGCACCCCAGTGGGGACCCCCACCCTGAAGGGTGTGTGACCAGCTGCAAACAGCCATCAGCCCCTCACCCAGGCTGGCCAGGCACCCAAGCGGGACCCCCACCCTGATCCTGGACACCCTTCAGGGCAAACCAGCTGGCCCTCACCCGTGCACCAGGCCTCCATCCTATATAGTAAAAGGGTAATATGCGTCCCGGCACCGGAATCAGTGTGACAGGGGGTAGCACCCAAACTCCCTGATTGCCCTGCGGCTCTGTGTGTGACAGGGGGCGGGGCCACAACCTCCCTATCCGCCCTGCTCTGTTCGTGACAGGGGAAGGTGCCCCAACCCCCTGATCAGCCCTGCTCTGTGCCTGATAGGGGGGAGCTTCCCAACCCCCTGATCGGCCCTGCTCTGTGTGTGACAGGGTGTGGAGTCCTCCCCCCCCCCACGGGCCCTACTCTGTGTGTGAAGGGGTAGAGCCATAACCTCCCCATCAGCCCTGCCCTGAGTGTGACATTGGCGGCGCCCCAACCCCCTGATCGGCCCTGCTCTGTGGGTGATAGAGGGCGACGCCCCAACCGCCCCCCACGGGCCCTGCTCTGTGTGTAACAGGGGGTGGTGCCCCAACTCCCCTATCGGCCCTACTCTGTGAGTGACAGGGGAGAGCTCCTCAACCCCCTGATCAACCCTGCTCTGTGCGTGACAGGATACGGAGCCCCAACCCCCCTGATGGGCCCTGCTCTGTGAGTGACAGGGGGCAGTGCCCCAACCCCCTGATTGGCCCTGCCCTGTGTGTGACAGAGGTTGGCGCCACAACCTCCCCATCGACCCTGCCTTGAGTGTGACAGGGGGCGGTGCCCCAACCCTCCAATCAGCCCCACCCTGAGCGTGACGGAGGGTGGCATTGCAACCTCCCAATCCGCCCTGCTCTGTGCATGACAGGGGGCGGCACCCCAACTACCCAATCAGCCCTGCTCTGAGCCCCACCAGGGGCTGCACCTAGGGATTGGGCCTGCCCTCTGCCACCCAGGAGCAGGCCTAAGCCAGCAGGTCGTTATCTCCCGAGGGGTCCCAGACTGCAAGAGGGCATAGGCCAGGCTGAGAGAACCCCCCTCCCCCCTGAGTGCACAAATTTTTGTGCACCGGGCCTCTAGTTATAACATAAAAAGCCTGATATACGCATGCCAGGTAGTCAATGCATTATCTCCCTGGATAGCAAATCTGTATGGGAAGATGAGCCACCACCAGCAGGTTGTTTATTAAACATGGACTCGACTTGGAGCATGGAAAGCAAGCTGGGAGGTCCAGGTATTGGGATCAACAAATAATGATAACTTGAGATATCTCTTTGGGTGGGCCAGATGTTAGCATTTTCTCCTCTGAACAATACCAAAGAAGCCTCTGAAAGTAAGATAAGTTGTTTTAACTAACACAACAGATATTAAGTGCTCCTTTCTTTTAGAGTTCTTTGTTGAGTATTGCTGCTATGGTTTACTACCAGTTTGATCACTGCTACTATTACCAGGCTGTTGCTGGTTATCAATTATTCTAAGCAGACAGCATAAATGACACTGCACTTCTATTCTTACATTTTATCCTTACAGTTGTAGGGAAGGATATTGTTTTCCTGAGGTTACCTAACATAGTAGAAATTTGGAGGAAGAGATTTACCCTTAGGAGAGGAGACCAAATTGACTCAAGTACAGAAAACACAAGCCTCAAGGAACTAAGAGTCGTGCACGCAGTTTGAGTGCAAGCACTGAGGGAGGTGGAAAGCATACAATCAATTACCTTGGAAGTTGATTTTTAACAGTATCATATTATCATTAGCAGTAAAGGAGCAATTATCACAGTTAATAAAATCACATTAAAACATATGACAGATAAAGAAAGCACAATGGGAGACATTTAATGAGCTGTATTTCCTGCCAGACTTTATATTGGGTGTTAGATTATTTATAGGACATACGTCCTAGAAAAAAAAGTGTTTTAATTGGAAACAAGCAAATCTGAAGACATTTGCTTCTTTGAAGCATTGTGGTCATACATTGTTCTGGTAATTTATATGCCCCAGGAAAATATGCTAAGTTTCTTTCCTTAAGGTATATGTGACCTTCTAAATAAGCTTTTGTATTGCACTGTTTTATTTTATAAATAGAATTTTCCATTTGAATTTAAAATCAACCATTTTCATAGTATTAGTGATAAGTGTTACATCGTCCCATGACACCTTCTCTCTGCCCACCTCGGCCCCACTCTCTGGCCTCGCTTATTTATCTATCACTTGCCATCAGCCCTCACAGTCTGGTCTATGTCCCTTCCCCACGACACTCTGTTATCTGCTCCCCTATACCACGGTAGCTTTTGCACTTGCTATATTGCTGTTGTTATTATTGACTCAACTTTCCCCATCCTTTGCGTCTACCATTTCCATGCACACTGTATATACACTGTAGTAGAGAATCCAAGTGGTACTATGATTTAAACTGAGTTTTCAAGCTGTGTTTGGCTAGATGAAAGCCCTGCTCAATTACTTATCAATGATACTAAACAGTCAACTTCTCTGGACGTGGGGTTCCTCACATATAAAATGAGATAAATAATAATTGTTTTGCAGGACTACTGTGAGGATATAATTAGAGAAAGTTTACACGTCCCTGGAATCATGCTTCATACAGAACAGGTGCCCCACAAACAGTAGCTAATAAAAGTGCTGAAGAACTAAGTCTTTCTTTCTGGAAGGCAAGAAGGCCCTGCCTCTCACCCAGAGTCCCTGGTGCTCCACACCGGTCTGCACTGGAAGCTTGCCCCATACTCCTTCCTGGGTTATTCTTTATCCACATCACACTTCAGCCCAGGATTTCTCCGACTGTGCATCCCTCACCTGGGAGTGCGAGGAAAAGTGTAGATCCCACTGGTGCTGCAGGGATCCAGAAGCTATATTTTGATCACAAATGTTGCTGTTCCAAGCCAGCATTAAGGACTGCTGTGCTAAAGAGCACCATCCTGGCCGCAGAATCAGCGCTTTCTCCAGTCACGTCACTTTGATCTTGCTGACCACTGGCAGCACGCTGTTCTTCCCACATTGATCTTGAGGCTAAGCCAGGTTGAGCTTTAAGACTAGTGTCTCTCTCCAGTCCTTCTTTCTTTTGCTTCTGGACTTAGCACTCTAGAAGGAACTGTTTATATTGATGTCTTGGTTTGAACTGGGAGAAAAGAATTTCTGTGTAGAATTCCTTCTGCGGGCTTTTCCCTAGAGACAAACATCCCCCTTTGTCGGAGATAGTGGTTCTCCCAAGGTGTGGTGGTTCCCTCCCACTAGCTTTATTGGCATCACGTGGGAACATTTTAGAAATGCAGATTACCAGGCACCACTCTAGACTTACTAAATCAAAACTCTGTCAGTGGAGCCTAGCAATCTTCAGTTTTTAAAATTTTTACTTGGGGATAATTGTAGCTTCATATGCACTTGTAAGAAACAATACAGAGAGATCCCCTGCATGCTTTACTCCAGTTCCCCAGTGTAACATCTTGTACAATTATAGTGCAATATCACAATCGGGATGTTGGCACTCACCTCCTTTACAGCCAAACATACTTCCTTTCTGCCCTCATCACCTCCTTAACTCTTAGCTACCACTAATATGTTATGAATTCTCACTTGTCATTTCAAGAATAGTATATAAATGGAATCATACAGTATATAAACTTTTGCAGGTGTTTTTTTTTTTTTCCACTCAACATGATTCTCTGGAGATTCATCTATCATTGGTTCTCAACCTTCCTAATGCTGCGACACTTTAATACAGTTCCTCATGTTGTGGTGATCCCCAACCATAAAATTATTTTAGTTGCTACTTCATAACTGTAATTTTGCTCCTGTTATGAATCATAATGTAAATATCTGATATGCAGGATGTATTTTCAGGGGTCGTGACCCATAGGTTGAGAACCGCTGAAAATGGTCGCATCAATAGTTCATTTCTTTTCATTGCTGATCACATGAATGGATCACAGTTTATTTAACCATTCATCCATTAAGGACATCTGGATTTTCTTTTTTGACTATCACAAATAAAACTAATATAAACATTTGTGGACAGGTTTTTGTGTGAACATAAATCTTCATTTCTCTGAGATAAATACCCAAAGGTACAGTTGCTGGCTTGTATGATAGTTGCATATTAAATGTTTAAAGGAATTTCCAAACTACTTTCCAGACTGACTGTATCATTTACATTCTTAATATATATATTATATATATTATATATATTATTAAACTTATTAAAGTCTATTGGCATCATTTTAACAATTTGAGTGAAGGATAGAAAACATACTTCCCATTATGTTCTTTTACCTTCCTTATTTATAATTGTTTTAAGTATTTCTTCTACATACATTAAGAACCACATCTACAACACAGATGATGTTATAACTTTTTATTTACTCATCAAAAATAATTTAGAAAATTTGAGATGAAGAGAAAAGACCATTGTGTTTATCCATGATTTCTGCTTATCTTGTTCTTTCTCCCTTTTCAATGTTCCAAGGTTCCTTCTTTTATAGATTTCTTTCTTTTATAGAGATAGATCTTCCTTTAGGCATTCTTTGTAGGTCTGCTCAAAACAAGTTATCTCAATTTTATATCATTTGAGAATATGTTTATTTTCTCTAATTTACTGAAGGATATTTTCTCTGGGTATAGGATTCTGAGTTGATATTTCTTTTTTTTTAACCACTGAAAAATATTGTGTTACTTCTTCCTGACCTTCATGTTTTCTGATAATAAACTTGCAGTCATTTGAATTGTTTTACCCCCATAGATAAGATGTAGTTTTTTTCCTAGTTGCTATCAAAATATTTTCTTTGACTGTAGTTTTCAGAAGTTTAATTATGATGTATTTCAGCATGGATGTCTTTGGGTTTATTTTGTTTGGAATTCTTGCCAAATTTGAGAAATTTTTAGCTATTATTATTATTATTATTAGTAGTAGTAGTAGTAGTACGCTTTTTAGCTTCTTCATGTTTCTCCTCTGGGACACAAAAATTTGATCTTTTTGTTTATTTCCATAGTTCTTGAGGCTCTGTTCATTTATTTCCTTCTCTCTCCCTCCTTCATTCCTTCCTTCATTCCTTCCTTCATTCCTTTCTTTGTTCCTTCCTTCTTCCCTTCCTTCCAGTTCCTCTTTGTTGTTCATATTGGGTAATTGCTATTGCCCTAACTTCCAGTTCATTGATTCTTCCTCTGTCCTCTTCTTTCTACTATTGATTCCTATCCACTGAACTCTTTAATTTCAGCTATTATGATCTCCACTTCTAAAATTTCCATTTGGTTCTTCCTTTATTATTTTGCCAAGACTTTCTGTTTCTTTGTGGAGGCTTTTGTAGAGGCAGTGTGTCACCTTGTTACTGACAGGTGAGAGTAGAAGTTCATGTTCTCTGCTCCGTCTCCATTGACACTCTTTAGAGTGGGGGTGTCTCTCTTTAGTTCTGGGTATGGATGGAATTTAAGCTCCTCACATGGTTTTCTCTGACATTGTGGTGAGAATGATCTCATCACTGTTGTGTAATGGGTCAAAGTCCTGACTCTCTACTAGACCTCCTCTGAAAACATCTCAGTGAAGAGAAGGAACATCTCATTACTGCTAGATGGTGGGGGAAGCCAGGATCTCCACATGGTCTCCACTGACATGGATGGGACCTCATTATTGGCTGGAGGGGAAGGAAGTCTGGTTGACCTTCTTTAATACCACCCAGCAGGGACTTGAGATGGTTCATTATAACCTTGTAGGATGAAGGTCTAGGATTCCCACTCAGCCTTTGCTTGCCTGGGTAGAGGTGTGGCCACAAATTTTTTTCGGTGGTGTTTTGTTGGAATTAAACTGTGGTTTTCTAAAATTTTCTGTCTTTCTAAGTTGCCCCTTTCTGAATCCTTTTGTTGAAGCTTTTCTTTTGTCTGAGACATAGGCATTTCCTGGTTGCTGGTTTCTTTCACTCCATGTCTGGGTTATATGAGGCAAAAAGAAAACTCAGAACTCACTCACCACAGTGTCCTTCCTTGGGTCCCAAGATCTTATTCCTCTACCATTGAGAGAGAGAGAGAGAGAGGTGAGAGAGAATTCCAGTGGGAGGGTGAGAGGAATAGGGAAAAGTATGTCAACTCCATCATCACTGAAGTAGAAGTCACCCAGTATGCATTTTAATAAGCCCCTCCAGGTGACTGAGATGCATACTAACATTCTCAAGACACTCTTTTTGTTTGCATACTTCCCTTTTTTTTCTATCACAGTTGTGGATAAAGAAATGAGCATCTGTGTTTAACATGAAAAGTTTTGGGTCACTGTTACTATCTTAGTAAAAAAAAACTCTTCCCTTATCTGTAAATCCCTTTTAAACTCCCTGTTCCGCATGGGCCTTACATCAGTTTAAACTGAAGAGTTTGACTAGTTTCAGAGGTGACTAGAAGGATTAGTTAGGGTGGGTTTCAGTGTCCCAGGTCAGACAGAGAACACAGTCAAGAGAGGCCTTTGAGTGCAGTGCCCTAGGCCAGAGTTTGTGGTTCATACTGTACATGAAAAAACAGTCAGAAAATGTGGTTCTGATTTGAAAATTATTCAGAAATGTGGCTGAGCCTCCTCAAAAACAAAGGGGGAATGCAGTAGTTATTCCCATCATGGGCATGCTTACCCCATGCTTCTTTCCTTCCCGAGGAGGGTAGATTGGAAATCAGCAGCTACTGGGACTCTCCCAGGGTAGCTGTCTAGTTGGAACAGCATTATAGAAGATAGAAATGACATTTTAATCATTGGCCTTAGACACTGTCATTAGGTCAATACGATTGCCTTAGTAATATTTTTTTCAGGTTACAATGCAATAGTTATCATTGGAATTTTCCAACAACACTTTGTATGAATTAAGTTCCTTTATTTTTTTAAAGTCAAGATTAGTCATTAAGATATTCCTTTGCTGTTAACAGACTGTCATGTTGTCCTCCTTAACAGATGGAGAAGTGAAGGAAGTGAGGTAAAGATATTTAATTATCAACAATTACTTGTTAAAGTTTGTTTAAAATAACTGTGCAGCAAGTGATGTTCATAGGTCTTTCGATATCCTAATTTTTTAAGGTTGTCTCATTTGTACCCATGGGATTTTAATGTATGGAGGTGACTGAGGGATAACACAGACAGGCCAATGCCAATGAAAGAAGAAATTATTTCTTGCATTTCCCAGAGGTGGGAGCATGCCTTGCCACATAGGGATACAGGAGAAGCAACAGGGTTGGTCAGGAAGCAAAAGCAGGAGTGAGAGGAAAGCCTAGGATGGAATATTTATTGGGGTTTCCACAGGAAAGGCAAGGAGGGAAGAATAAAATGTTTAGGATTGGCAAATTTGAATAATTTCAAGAGCTGTGGGTTATAGAGGTGGTCTCTGGCTGTCTGGCTCTGGGACTAGGGCAGGGGAAATATTGGCCTGGTGTGGGAGTTAGATGAAGAGGGTGGTTGGGGGTATAGACTCAGAATAGGTTAGTTTTCATATGAAAGTCAGGCTCCCAAGTAAGTTATTTACTATCTTTAGGAACTAACTAGTCCTGAGAGAAACAGTCTCTCCCCAGGTCTGTAAGGCCCACCAAGATGTCAAAACATGATTAACACAAATGTGGACAGTGAAGCATGGACTGGCCCAAGGTCACACAGCTGGGAAGTGGCAGAGCCTAGACATGAACCGGCTCCTGTACCTCTGAAGATCCCTCACAGCTTCAGCTTGGATGCTCCCTGGTTTTTGTCATTATGTCACACTCCCTTTAATGATCTCAGGCACAATGGCTGTTGGGATATGAAAATAGAGGTGCTTTTAAAGAGTGCAAAGAAAAGAGCAAAACCCTTGAACCTAGATGCTGAAAGACAAAGCTAATAGACTGACATCATTTTGCTTGGTGAAGAGAAGGGGGAGGTGTGGTCATGATTTGTGAAGGAGAGTGATACACTGAACTGTGAGGAATTGGGGTTTATCCCTACCTCCACATGAAGGACTCAGAACAGAAATGAAAAGGTGTCTAGGAATATTGATTATAAAACAGTGGTGGATTGCCAGTTAAGGGCACTAATCTACTCGGGAAACAGTTCTTCACCTTCCCCCTTCTCATCAGTGCTTATCTACTATTCTTTTTTTAAAAAATATATTTTTTATTGATTTCAGAGAGAAAGGAAAAGGGAGAGAGAGGTAAAAACATCAATGACGTGAGAGAATCATTGATTGGCTGCCTCCTGTACTCCCTCTACTGGGTATTGAACCCATAACTCCAGCATGTGCCCTGACAAGGAATTGAACTGTGACCTCCTGGTTCATAGGTCGACGCTCAGCACTAAGCCACACTGGCTGAGCTTATCTACTATTCTTATTTCTCACAATTACTATAATAATTAAAGTGCACAATGATCTTGAATCATATCATCACACCTTTTGTTTTTATAGCCATGGGCTACTTAATGATGGGGACATGTTCTGAGCAATGTGTTTTTTACAATTTCATCATGTATGAACATAAGTGCACTTACATAAACTTAGATGGTATGGCCTCCTATACATGTAGGCTGTATGGTACAGACTATTGCTGCTAGGCTACAAGCCTGTATATCATGTTACTGCACAAAACAAGATTAAATCAAGCACAAGAGAAAATGATGCAATCAAGAGACATCGTAAACGTGAGGTGTATGAGGCATAACACAGCATACTATTTTAAAGCAAAAGTTTTTAATAGAGTATACTCTAAAATAATGATTAAAAAGTATGCTATATAATAAAAAGGTAATATGCAAATTGGTCCATGATGGTGTCCCCATAACGACCTATTTGCATATTGATGTGTGCACATCAGGGGGCCAGCGGCCAGAGTCAAGTTCCCTGGGTTCTGAGGAGAACACCTGACAGGAGTCCAGAATGCAAAGAAGGAAGAGGAAGTGGCCACAGGGGGCCACTGCACAGACACCCTACCCCAGTCCCCTCACCCCTGGTGGGACAGGGAGGCTGATGGAATGGGAAGAAGACCCAGCCTCAGAGGCAACTGAAGCCTCCACCTCCAACTCCCGATCTCTTCCCCCGCCACCCCCGCCAGGGGCACCCACAACAATAGCACTCTGGTGACCACCTATTAGTGCCCCCGAGGCACCCAGGGCCCATGGCCCCCCGCTGCCAGGCTCCCTCCACTGGGGCCGGGCACTCCTCTCCTCCCTACAACTCCAGACATGGGTGGAGGCAGGCCTGAGTGACCACTGAGGGCCAGACCCTTCTCTCCCCCCCTTCCCCCACAGCAGCAGTGCTGTCACCACAGCTGAAGCATGCTGAACCTCGCTGGGGGGGGCAGCTAAAACTGCCCTCCTAGCCCACCTGGCTCCGCCCTGGCCTGGCCCTCACCCTGCTCCAGGAGATTGGAGCCCCGTCCTGAGCAGGTACAGCTGCAAAACAGCCACATACATTTTTTTAAAAATATATATTTTGTTGATTTTTTACAGAGAGGAAGGGAGAGGGATAGAGAGTTAGAAACATCGATAAGAGAGAAACATTGATCAGCTGCCTCCTGCACACTCCCTACTGGGTATGTGCCCGCAACCAAGGTACATGCCCTTGACCGGAATCGAACCTGAGACCCTTCAGTCCATAGGCCTACACTCTATCCACTGAGCCAAACCGGTTAGGGCAGCCACATACAATTTAAAGAATGGTGCCAAGTGGGAAGGTTTGACAGTTACTCCCCCTTCAGCCTCACCGCCCCCCTAACGCCCCCTAACTCCCTGCCAGCACCTCCAGGGATGACCACCGCGACAGGGCTGCTGCCAGAGTCCACCCCTCCAAGGCCTGAAGGACCCTCTACAAAGCTTCCATAACTACAGTCCCAAGAAATAATCATGCCCTCCTCCCCTAATCAGCACCTGCTACCTTCGAGGGTACATGTGGGCAGTTGGGGGGGAGCAGGCTGGCAGGTGGGGGGGGGAGTTGGGGGCAAGCAGGCCAGCAGGGGGGGTAGTTGGGGGCAATCAGGCTGGCAGGCAGAGTGGTTAGGGGCAATCAGGCAGGCAGGCAGGTGAGCGGTTAGTAGCCAGAGGCTCCAGATTAAGAGAGGGATGTCCGACTGCTGGTTTAGGCCGATCCCTGTGGGGCCATCCCCCAAGGGGTCCCAGATTGGTGAGGATGCAGGCCGGGCTGAGGAACACCCCCCCCCCCGCACAAATTTCATGCACTGGGCCACTAGTAGTATAATAAATATACAAACTAGTAACATAGTTGTTTAATATGATTATCAATTATGTACTGCACATAATTGTATTGCTATACTTTCATACAACTGGCATTGCAGTAAGTTTGTTTATGCCAGCATCACCACAAACAATGTTTGCACTATGATAGCTATGAAATCACTAGGTGATAGGAATTTTTCAGCTTTATTACAATCTTATGGGACTATCATGGTAAAATGAGAATCATCATTGACTGAAACCTTATGAGGTGTATGACTGTATATTATTTTACTGTCTTCTCACATTTATGAAGGGTATGGATTTTACTCTACTAAACTCATTCTAAATAATTTTTAACTAGATTCCAAATTTCTAATCATTGAGATAGTGAGAAATGCATTACCAGTTATAGGATATGGGACTGATTGGGTGTGGTCAAAGTCCTGCATTTCCAAGGTCACACAAGAGAATAGTTTTCTGTCTTCAATATGATAATTACAAAGATCATTGCAAAAGCAGAGGATTCTGTTTCTGTATGGCCCCTTTAAATCCGGGTGGCTTTGCTATACCTGCACCAAGCCTAGGCACAGAAGAAGCAGTCTTAGTGCCTAGTGCACAGCCTTTCAAGGAGTCAGGGTAAATCCTACTATTTCATCAGATACTACTTTCTTCTTCCCTAGTTTGCAGAATCTCCCTACCAAAGATATAAAATTGTTCTGCCAACTTTCCAAACCCAAAGGCCTTTCCCTTCTTCCTCCTTTCATTCATTTCCAGAATCAATTCAAATTTTCAAAAACAAGTCAATAAGAGGCATTGTCTTTGAGTAACTTCTACCTTTGGCTTTGGAACTCAAATTCAGTGAACCCCAAAGCCTTCCTTATTTTAATGAGAAAAGAAAAAATTCATTGAGAACAAAAATGTAAATTAGTGTCTCAGTAAATCACTACCATCATTTTCATAAACTCAGAGAAACGTTATATATCCCACATCAACAAGGTGCTGCAAATCTATTCTTGGTGAGACTTAAACCTAAAATTGCCATCTGCCATCAACCTGCTGCCTCCAATAAAGGGCTTTGTAACTGCTAGAGACCAGCTGGTCATCTCTGTCATTATTCAATGCAAATATATTATACAAAGAGAATATAACATGAATTAACATTTCCAAAATACAATGCCACATTAAAAAAAAATCCTAAATACCAGCAGAATGCAGTTTTGGCCATGGGACTAAGCACAGCTTGTTGGAACTCATTTTGTTTGTTATAACTAAGCCAGTGTGGAATGATTTCTTCTTTTCCAATGTGTAATGGTTCATTTCATGCATGGAACAACTGTAATGAAAACAGCTCTTTACTAAGTCTTCGCCTTTTGGCTTTAAATTACAATTAAAATAACATTACTCAGATCTCAGTTGTCCCCCATCTTTACCTCTGATACTTAGGTTATGGTATCTATCTAAAATTCTTTTCCACGTATAGAAATACATGAGAAACTGAGAAAATCAATTTAAATGATGAAAGTGTGGGTGGGAGAGAAACAGATAGTATTTCAAAAACTCAGTGATTACAAAAAGCTTTTAAACAGAAGCAACAACCATCATGAAATGCATCAATAAAGGAATTAAATACCTGGGAGGCAGCCAAAATATATAGTTGCAGGCAAGTGACTAAAGGGTGTTCATAAATTTACATCCCATTATGGGGGACAATCAAGGTTAGGTGTTATGGCCAAACACCTTGTTACGTGTTTGAAAACAAAACAGATGGCTTCCGCACCATTGAAAGTGGGGGTGGTGGGCAGTTCTCTTTTGTGGACCCTCGGGCCATATGGGAGAAGGCAGCAGCAAACTCTTCACTCTCCAAATCCACCCCCATCTGGGGTTTTTCTTCTTCCCCTTCATGAAAGCCAAGCCATGACTGTCCAAAGTATGCAGAAATACAGGTCAGCAATAGCAAACGTGGATGAGCACCCATTCCCTGCTACCATTCTTTCTTTCCCCACCAAAACTTAGGTCAAGATCATCATCAATCATACGAAGGTCACAGTTCTCAATCTCCTCTCCCTCACTTTGATTAAAACACTCCTGCAAGAACCATCTATCTAAAATGCAAATCTGAACCTGTCAATCCATTTTATGACTCCCGATTGCCTACAGAATGAAATCCAAGTTTTTAGAATGTTTTCCTTTTGTTCCCTTTTTTAATCTTATTTGTTTTATATCTACATCTCTCCCCTACTTTATTTTGTGAAACCTACAAGTGAGATGAAATACATAGCCTCTCTCTGATAGTTTTCCAAAATTTTTTATCTTTTTATGTGATCAGGGTCCATTTATGTTGCTTGCAGTACAACTCAGATCTGCAGAAACAACAAATTCCTTCATGATCTGTTGTTTTTTCTCTTCAATAATTTCTTGCCACTCTCGACACTTTGTTTAACCCTGTCCTCCAAATCTACTTGAAGCTCAGTGATGCATTACGCTCTTTCTCCTCCAGGCATTTGTACCTGCTAGTCCATCCTTGGGATTCTTACACATTCTTCAGCTTAAATGTTGGCTCCTTTGGTAAACTTTTGCTGCTATTCAACCAATAGGGTGTCTTCTCTAATAAGGTTGTATCCTTACTCCTCTATCAATATGCAAGCCACCTGCTCACCTTGTCAAGTTGTCCTTTGACTGTAAGTTCCATGAGGATACAGACTTTTTACTTAAAAACATGTATTCATTCATTCATTCTACATTTTTGTTATTATTTCTTTATTATTTCAAAGCGGACATCTGAAAAATAGTAATCCCTCAACAAGTAGGTTGTCAAATTAATTGTAAGTGACCTAAATGTGCATATTTTCTTTTTTTAAAAAAATAGTAATGTAGACCTGAATATTATGTACAGGATGAGGTTTTCTACTTTTCAATTATTCACATATCATCTTTACAACCCTTGTCTACTCTAAATAATGCCTGTACTATTATCTACTTAAGTGTTTTCTTTAAATAAATTCATTTTTATTAAAATAAGTTTATTTAAAAAGGCAACATTATGCCGAAACCGGTTTGGCTCAGTGGATAGAGCGTGGGCCTGCGGACTGAAAGGTCCCAGGTTTGATTCCGGTCAAGGGCATGTACCTGGGTTGCAGGCACATCCCTAGTAGGAGATGTGCAGGAGGCAGCCGATCGATGTTTCTCTCTCATCGATGTTTCTAACTCTCTCTATCTCTCTCCCTTCCTCTCTGTAAAAAATCAATGATATATTTCTTAAAAAGGCAACATTATGTCACTCTGTAAGTAAAAAACAGCATTATTCGCCAGCAATAGAAGATACAGGTTAATGCAAATTAAAAGCAATACAAAAATATTAAAAATTTATGCAAAAATACTAATATTAAAAATGTGTATGAGCTTTGGAATTTGTCTTGTGTTCAATCAGTGGTATACATGCCACACTTTGGAGCCAGTGTGTCATATTGTATAAACCATCTATGGTCTTGTTTTGAGCTAATCTCTGCCTGCATACTTCACAGGGTTGTTAAGGTAAACATGTGAGGTCAAATTAATCTCTTCTTACAAACTGTAAAGTTCTACCCAAGGGTGAATGGTTATTAGTTTTCTTTCATTTCTATTGAGAAAGGTAAGCAGACGAAGAAACAAGATGAGGAAGAAGTCTGTGGGGAGAGTCGTATTTCATTCCTACAGTTGCTTGTAAAGAACTAACTCAGGTTTTACTTAGACTTTCAAAGCTATTCCAGGAAGTTGTTCATGTCACTTATTCATTATCAAAGTGATTTTTAAGATTATAAAGTTGAAAATGGTTCATTATAAACTAAGTCATAATTTTAGTCTCAGGGAGTGTGTTAGTGTGATACAAAAGTTATTAGTACATTAACTCTATCACCAATATAAATCTTTATTTAAAGATAGAGAAAATATGCACACAAAGTAAAGTCTCACAAAAATATACATTATACTTAAAAAAAAATAAGCCCTAAATGATTCTATTACAAAGACGTTTCAGTCCCATCTATGATATTCATATGTCTAGTTTTGAATGCGCTTATTAAAAATATGATGGGAGTTAGGTTTCCTTGGTCTCTCCCATGTATACATGTTGTTAAACATTTGTATATTCACTCCTGTTAAAAGTAAAAATAAAAGCAGAGGGAAGGTGGGGGTGGAGGGTAGGTGGGAGTGATTAAAGGGGGCACTTACATATATATGTGCATAACCCATGGACACAGACAATAGAGTGGTGAAGGTCTGGGAGTGGTGGGTGCAGGATGGAAGGGGTTAATGGGAAAAGCAAACAAACAAACAGGACATCTGTAATACTTTCAACAATAAAGATAAATTTAGAAAAATAAATAAAAAATATAAATAAAAAACTCGATGAACACCCACAAACCCAGTATCCTTAACAATTTTTTACATCTACCTGCTTTCCCTTATTTTGCTTCTTGAATTTATCCTTATCATTCCCTTTATCAGTAGCTTCCTCCTCCTTATCCTTTTTTAAAAAAACATTTAAAATTTTTAAGATTTGTTTATTTTTTAAATTGAATTTATTGGGGTGACATTGGTTCACAAAACCATACAGGTTTCAAGTGTACAACTCAATAAAACATCACCTGCACGCTGCATCATGTGCCCATCGCCAAAAGCAAAGTTGCCTCTGTCCCCATCTATCTATCCCCCCATTCCTTTGCCCACCTCTACCTAACCCCCACCCTCCTTTCCCTTTGGCTTTCACCCCACTGTTGCCTAAGTCACTCTATAATCCAATTAAATCAGACTGTGGGGTTTCGGGGAAGTGAGGAGCAGGCATCAGTGTTATTTTGAAATCTCCCTGTATTAGGGCCAAAAATAGAATATTGGGACTAGCTATAGTTATAAGAAATATTAATCATGCTCTGTTAACTGATGATTGCCTTGTTCTGATTAAAGAAAGGACATTCTGCCGAAACCGGTTTGGCTCAGTGGATAGAGCGTCGGCCTGCGGACTGAAAGGTCCCAGGTTCGATTCCGGTCAAGGGCATGTACCTGAGTTGCAGGCACATCCCCAGCAGGAGATGTGCAGGAGGCAGCTGATCGATGTTTCTCTCTCATCGATGTTTCTAACTCTCTATCTCTCTCCCTTCCTCTCTGTAAAAAATCAATAAAATATATTAAAAAAAAAAAAAGGACATTCTAACCTGGCTTCAAGTTGTACACTCCAGGGACCCAGGAGTCAACCTTGGACCTGGTGTCAACCTTAAAATGCAGTCCATTCTCATTCAAGAACTGCCTATTATTATGGAAAGATTAACAACCGTGTTGCCCAAACAATAGAGTCCAGCCCCAGCCCGCATTGCCTGCTTCCCATGCTAGTAATCCCTACTTCCCCATGTAATCTTTGTCCTACCCAATACAAGCAGCTGGTTTACAAGGGGTTACAGAGCAGATTTTGGTGGGTGATCTGCTGCTCTCCCATTCCTCTTGCATTGTTGGAATAAACGCTCATATATGATTCAACCCCATCTCTGCTTAATTGGCTCAAGTAGTGACAGGCAGCCCGGACCCATGGGGGGGACCCATGGACCCCAATACACATGGGGATTACAATATAGAGCCAAGATTGAAAACCACTGCTCCAAGCCATGTGATCTAACCTGTATGTTAATTATTCATTCTGAAAATGAGCATAACATGTGGGCTGACTACGTTCAATGCAGGAGAGGGAAGTCATTCAGAAAACAATATCAAACAAACATTTAAAACAGGCATGAAGTAAAAAATTAAAATCCACAACCATTTCAAAAACAGGAGTCCGCTAAGCAAAACAGTTTACCAGAAACCACACAACCCCCAAATTGCCTTATTAAGAGGTAGATACAGCTCTTTCTACTTGAAACTGTTGTCTTGCTTTTTCATCTCTCTCTTCAAAGTAACATTTTGAAGGCTCTTCCTCACTCCACCCACCCCAACCTTGACCGCTAAGCTCTAGAAAGAATTAGAAAATGAATGACAACTAGAACTAAGATTTTTGTAAGGAAATCCATTTTCTTATCTTCTAAGGCACTTTTCTACTGTTCCTTCCAGTCCTTTCCACAGCATACCACTCCCTCGCATTGCATAAAGAACTCTATTTGAAAACTATAGTAGGGTGTTTGCCCTTCTTTTAAGAAAGTTTAATCTACAGCAGTTTATTATTCAGTGTTTATCTAGTAAATATTTGTTGAGCAGGTGCTATGTGTTGTGCACTTGGCTAGGTAATGGATTGTGGAAACAAATAAGGCATAATCTGCAATCTGTTGGAAAGATGGATTTCCAAACAAATACTTTCTTTTACGAAATTAATTTAATTTTTAAAATCATGCTACAGCTATATGTTTTAAAATCCAAAAAGTATAAAAGTAAAAAGTCTTCCTTCCACCATTGTCCAGTTCACAAACACCCTGTCAGAGACACCTAGAGCACAGCACAGCTCTGCCAGAGCACTGCTGCTCTGAGTCCATTTATCTTCTGAATTCTGCTTGACTATGCCAACTATCAAAGCAGGTTCCTTCTTAAACCCTGCCCATTGTGCAACTGTTGGGGCTGAGACCTTCTGCCAGGGGCTGGACCTTCTTGGATGCTGGGTGGTAGATGGAGAAGCCCTGAGAAATGGTGGGTATATAGAAATGAGTCTTTATTGTAGAAGCCAGTGGCCATATAGCCATCAGACAAAACAGCCCTTTAAGTGCACACTGGCTGATAAAGCAAATACACCTTTCTCACAAAGCATCATTAGTCTCTGTACCCACAGTCATTACCTGAGCAACCACACACTGCCCCTACACTCACCGCCTCACATAGTAGCAGCACCTACCTGAGCTCTCTGCCTCAAAACTTCTCCAACCTCTCCAGCCTTTCCTGCATACATAGTTCCACATGGTAGCTAATCCTCTGTGCCTACCTCAGCTTCTCCAGCACACTCAGTACCTTGTATTATACCACTTAGACAAAAGAAGCTTCCTGCCAATAGTGACATCAATCATTTGGGTTATAGAAGGGCACATGTGCACAGTATACCATGAGATCCCTGTGGCCTAGCACCTGCTTATAATATGTTAGCTTTAAACATTCTGATTAAGATTCCCACATT
Source organism: Myotis daubentonii (assembly GCF_963259705.1). Taxonomy (NCBI): domain Eukaryota; kingdom Metazoa; phylum Chordata; class Mammalia; order Chiroptera; family Vespertilionidae; genus Myotis; species Myotis daubentonii. The sequence goes on from NC_081841.1 coordinate 58,638,965, forward strand.
CAGAGTGGCCTTGGCCATTCCGGTGTACTAACAAAAAGGCCTTGACTATCCAGGGTCTCTGGCATGGTTCCCACACACCCTTTATTAAGTAAATAGTGTTATTAATTTCTTGTGTATTCTTCTAGAGATTTTTGCACATATGCAAATGTAAATGTGAATATATATTAATCACTTCCCCCTTTTTTCACAAGTGGTATATTATTTCACACACTACTTTGTACTTTAACATTTTTCATGTTACAATAAATTTGATCTTTCTATATCAATACCTAAAGATCTTATTAATTATTTTCTATAGTACATAATTTTCATTGTATTGGTATTCTATAATTCATTTTACTAACCTCCTAGAGACAAACATTCACATTTTTTTCCAAGCGTTTCTACAATGAAGAGCTTTGTGAGTATGCCATTTTATCATTTCATATGTGTAAAATCTAGGACAAATTCCTAGTGGTGGGATTGTTTAGTCGATGACCTTGTACTTTTCTTAGACGTTAACAAATTGTCATGCACTGAAATTATGCGAGTTTGCACACTTGCCAGTAATATGTGGAGGTGCCTCACATCATTGCCAACACAATATATTTGTCAAAATTGAATTTTTCCTGATTTAGTGGGTGGAGAATGGTGTGGTGTTAATTTGTATAACTCTTATTATGATTGAAATTAAACATCTTTTTATTATGCCAGTGTCAATGTAAAAGGAGTAAAGGATATACTTGAACTAAAATACAATAGAAACAACAGAGGGAACAACTTATCATCTCTGCTGGGAAGGGAGGGGGCACTCAACTTAGGCACAGTCCCCAGCAGTTTGTATTGGATCCTTTCTCAAAATGCCTTACCAATTGAGTCACAATGAAAGCATGACAACTACATACTTTCCCTTTTTTCTCCTTTGTGTCTCACTCTATTTGATCTTTTAAAATATACCCCAGCCTCAGTTTCTGAATTGCTATTTTCTCTAAGTTAGACTTTCATTCAGCTTATTTGAGTTCATTCTTGTCACTATTCACATAGTTTGGTGACATTTTCACCACTACCTTTTTTTATATGGATTTTAAAAGTTCTAATACTTTATTATATGCTTAATTCTTACAAATATAACTATAAAAATTTTTCTAGCTTGTGTAGCATCTTAGAGTTTACAAAGTGCCTTAGTGTATATTATCTCACTTAAGGCGCTTAACAGCTCTATAATTTACTCTTGAGACATTGCCTCCAAGTTAACAAACACAGGTAAATTAAGTTACTTGCGGTTAGTCTCACAGCTAGCCTAACTGGGGTCATGTTGGAATCTATATGCAAGAATTCAAACTTCAAATCCAGTACATATTCTATCAAGGCTCAAGGTAGTTGACTATGACAAAATAACCTTTGGTTCTCCTTTGCCTCTGTCTGTGTCTGTCTCCTGCATCCTCAGAAAGGTCATTAGCAGCCTGGCTCTCATCCCTGCTTTCCCTCCGCGGACCTCTCTTGCATTGACTTTTCTCTGGGTCTAGCTGTCAGAACACACATTCCAGCGAGAGTGACTTAAGAGACTTACTTCATAGGCAAGTTGCAGAATTGATTGGGAATTTCTTCCAGCCTCCTCCTGACCTGGTCTTTCTACAAGGCTTGTCACTGCAGTCAGAAGCACTGAATCACCTACCTTGTCAATTGGGATGTTTGTTCTTTGGTCTAAAATAAATTAACAGCCCTGAAAGAGAGCTTTTATCCCATTTGGTGTCCCTCATCACCATCCTTTGAAGTGTTTTTGAAAGGAGCCGTTGAGTCAGATCCTTTTGCGAAATTGTCAGTCTGATTCCTTGGAGGTCCGACCTAAACAGCATATGCGAAAGAGCCGGCGCACACTGCTTTCTTCTGCCTCGGAGTCTTTCATCCTCAGCACAGAAAGCTGTGTGTGGTTTCTTCTTTGTACATGGTTTTGGCCTCTATGGCATCAACTGATAACTTTGTAAGAGATTCTGATTCGGTTGAATGAAGAAATGTTGACCTACATCAGGTGCAGAGTGTGGCCTGCTCCCCATTATTATTCTTTTTGGCTTTGTAACTGTTCCTGCTCTGATAATATTAGTGATTTGCAGTGAGCTCTCTTGGCCACACCCCTGTGGAGGTTTAAGAAACAAATCCAGCTGAGTAATGAATCCTGCTTTGCATAAAACCAAGAAGAAAATACATTGGGTTGATTAACTCCTTCAGGGGTTATAATCTGACCTCAGATTCAACAGGCATGGAAGGTGATAAAGACACAGAAATGATTTTGGAGGAAGCTTTCAAACAGAGTACAATGAAGGAGATTAATCTGGGGAAAAATGCTGTTAAATTGAATGCCTCTCAAATTAATGCTCTTTCACTTAATAACAAATTCCAATTTTACCATGTTCACCTTCAGTTTCCCTGTTTTCACCTTTTCCTCCACAAAGCTTATTTACTTTCTCTCACATCCATCTCCCTTTACCTCTTTATTTTCAGAACTGAGTCAATATTCAGTGACTATTTGTTGAGTCAATGACTGAATGGACCTGAGGTCAATACATCTTTACCTGGCTCTGGTTCCTCTCCTACCTCTTTCAATTGAGTATCTTCTCTGTGTTATTCTTTCCAACTTTCTGTTTCTGTTATGTTGGTTCTTCCCTTTTAACATTTAAAATTACTCAGGTCTCTCTCATCTTGAAAAAAAAAGGGGGGGGGAGTAGGAAGATCTTTTGTCAATCTAATGCCCCCTCAACTGTCATTCTTTCATTCTACTCACTTTATAGTCAAACTTCATAAAACGTCTATCTATAATCACTGCCTTCCTTTTTTCACTTCCACATTTTCCAATTCATTGCAATATTGCTTCTGCACCTTACAGAGCTCCAGTGAACCCAACTGACCCCTTTCCAATGCTTTGAACTTATTCCTTCAGTAGCATTTATGACTACTAGTCACTAACTTTTTCTTACTCAAAAAATTTGTATATTTTAATTGCAGTTTACATTCAATATTATTTTGTGTTAGGTTCAGCTGTACAGCACCCGTTCCCAGGGAGCTGCCTGCTGTCCTCAGACCTACTTATGGAACTGAATAGAAATATGACTGAATATCTGCATCAAGATGCCTTTCAGCACTTCACCCTCAAAATGCCCTAAACTTCTGTCATATCTTTCAGAATTCTGTTTCTCTTTCTTATTTCTCAATTTTAATGAATGATGCTGTCATCCTTCCAGTAGTCTAATCTCAACCAGAAACAAAGGTTTTATCCATACCTCTCCTTCCTCCTCCCCCTCTGTCAAATTACAAGTTTTTATTTGAACACTTAAAATGTTTCTTCTTTCAGTCCCACTAGCTCTGCCCTAGTATAGGCCACCATCCCTCTTCACCTTTGTTACTAAGACTTTCTCCCAAGTGTTCCATCCAGCTTTCATTCTCGCAGGCCTTCGGTCCATTTCCACAGTGATCTTCCCATAATGCACATTTGACCATATCCCTCTCTGCGTAAATTCTCCCATTTTCCTTTTTATTAGGTCAAAATGCCATTGCGTATCAGACAAGGTCCTACAGAAGTCTCAAATATTGCCCCTACACATCTTGTACTCTACCCCAGATATATTTTTAGGTCCCGGCTTAGCTCTTCCTGCCTCCAGAAAGTCTTTCCTGACTATTAGAGGCTAAATTGAGTCCTTATTGTGTTTTTCCATAGCACAGTAATATCACATTTTTAGTGTATTGTAATGTTTTTTATTCATAATTCATTTGAAGTAAAAGTTTCTAGAGGGTAAAGATCACTTTTATTTTGCTCATCATTATGTCCCAAGGATATTTCCTGGTGTATACTAGATACTCATTAGAATCTATAAGACCAAGAAAAAAAAAAAAAGACCACATGATTCTGTCTAAATTATTGACATAGGTCCTGCTATTCAATAAAGGGTCATGATACAATAATGTATATAAAATAATCAAGGTAGTCCTCCAATAAATATTATTTATTTTCTCTTTCTTATTTGGTAACTAGGGAACCTTTACTTAGCGTTTTCGAGTGGGTTAACTTAGTCTTACAATGACTTCAATTTTTGTACTAAACTCTATTGCTGTTTAGTGCCAATAGAAGTATAGAGTTTTATGTCTGCAATTGTCTTATCTATAGTTCAATGCCCCATGAAAGTACTGCAATCATATTTCTGGAATAAATTGAAGCCTATTGAGAATGAACAGAATGTACTAGTCATAGGGTAGCTGTTCCGTAACACTTGGATTCGTTCTTGATTTTCTCAGTTGGAAATTCAGTCAATTATCAGATGACTCCACAAAAGGAAATAATAAGGATTGTTATTAGCAATGATAAAACTATGTCATGGATGGATGTATCTAGGCTATTTACTAAACACATAAATGCACATGTAGATCCAATTCAATTAGTATTTACTGAGAATTACAGACCCAGTGTCAGATAATATAGCCATACAAACCACAGTAAAGTGTATAAAAAATGCTATTCTAAACGATACTTTTGTTTTTTTTTCTTACTTTAACATTTTAAAATTGATGATAAAAATGATGCATGCCTCATAAACAAAGGATAACATTTATATAAACTTTTTTGGTGTTATCCTACATAATCCTCACAAAAAGACTCAAAGAACTGAGCTGATATTATCATTTTCATTTTAGATATGCGGAAATTGAGGCAAAATCTCTTTTTTATCTGTTTATTCATCACCTATTCACCTATACCTCCATCCTTCATTTGTTTAGTTTATGTTATAGAGCAGTGTGTAAGCAGGTTGGGGGTGGAGGCGGGAGGGGCGAGGGGGAAAGGAAGAGAAAGAGAAAGCAGAGAAGAGCAAGAAAAAAAGATAGGGATAAAAATGCACAGCTCTTGGGGGAAAAAAAATGATTACCCTAAAGCCATTCACTTAATTTCCCTGTCCCGTTCTAACTTGAATATGCTCACTTGCATCTTCACTTTCTGTCCTTCAAGGCTACAAACTTCATAGAGCCTTATAAGCCCCCTCTCTCAGCACTCTCCAGGCTGAGAGGGAGGGTTAATAGGCATCCGGCTTCTTTCTCACCTCCTTTGATATCTGCTCAAATTTCAGAGGCTGGAAAGACAAATTCTATATTTCTAGACTCTTTTGCAGCTACTTTGGGATACCAGCTAGATATACAGATGCCAGATTTGGAAACAGGTAGATTTGGAAGAGGTGGATGCTAGCATGTTTCTGCTGTTTTTCCTGGCAAATACAATTTAGGACCGTGAGTGTGGAGAGTAGTGTGGTGCTGGGAGTGGAGGTCAGGCTCTCAGTGCCTGCCCAGTCTCCAACTTCATGGGTGTCAAGAGACAGCTAAGGTTTTAGTGGGGTGTTTTGCACCCTTGAATCAAAGCTATGTCTTTAAATTCTTGTACTAAATGGTTCTACTGTCTCCTCATTATAGCTTCCCTCACCCTATTAATGATTTTAGAGACATTTAATTCTCTTTTTTCTGCTTTTTCTTTTCTTTCTTAAATATATTTGTATTGATTTCAGAGAGAAAAGAAGAGGGAGAGAGAGAGAGAGAAACATCAATGATGAGAGAGAATCATTGACTGGCTGCCTCCTGCACGCCCAACACTGGGAATCAAGCTGCAATCGGAGCATGTGCAGCATGTGCCCTGACCAGGAGTGAACTATGACCTCCTGGTTCATAGGCTGACTTTCAACCACTGCACCATGCCGGCTGGCCAGAGACATTTAATTCTTGTACTAAACCCTTTTCTGCTTAAAATATCTATAGAGATTTCTATTTCCTCTATGGAACTCTGAACAATACACAAACTTTTACTCAAATTAGAGAATTTCTGTGTTTTCAACTAAATTTCTACTGGCAGAAATAGGGAATGTTTCAAGAAAATACTATTGCCCTAGCTGATGTGGCTCAGCTTGTTGGAGCACCCTCCTGTGCATCAGAGAGTGGCAGGTTCAATTCTTGGTGGGGTTGCTGTATGGGGAGCAACCAATACATTTTTCTATTCTCTCTCTCTCTCTCTCTCTCTCTCTCTCCCTCAAAAATCTAAAATCAATGAACGTGTCCTTGAGTGAGGATTTTAAAAAAAAGGAAAATACTACTAAAAGTCCTTAGAGAACATATGTTCTAGGACTTGTGGGATCCATGAAGCTTGTAATGAGAAAGCCTAGGTTTGAGTACAGATCTTATAACCCTAGATTCCAGAGTCTTTTACTTATATCACACTATCGATTTCCTAAAGCAGTTAGAGTATTACTTCAGCACCTGGCCACAAGTAGAAAATGAGCATGTGGTTTTCCAATAGAGTTGAATTTTCAACATCTCACAGGATATATTTTATTTTATTTTTAGGATATATTTTAAATATAAGCACAGGAATCACTATGTGAAAACCATTTATTTTTTATTTTTTGGAAACAAGTGAAGAAAATCCTTTATAGTTAGAAATGGAGAAGTGAGAAAAAATATGATAAAAGCATTGCTAATATTTTAAATATTAAAAGTAGGGTAATTTCTCCTATTACAGTAAAAAAAATAAGTTTTGTTTGTGAAACAAAATAATTCAATTTTCAAAGATTTAAAATTCATGGAAATGTGATTCATGAAAATTACTTCTGACTCAGTTTTTATTTAAATCCCTTCTTATACTAGAGTCTATTGAATTGTTCAATTAAATTTCTATTATTTCAGAGCAATATAACTGGACAGCTAACATGAGCTTAATGAATGTTGCCTATGGTCACTGGAATAACCACTGACCTGACAGAATAATGTAGATTGCTTTGTACCTAAGTAACTGTATTTTGTTGATATTTTATTTAATCTGAGAACCCCAAATACAAGTTCTATGATAAATTTTATATAACATTTGTATACAGTGAATTATGAATAATTTAAGTACACATACTGCTATTATATTCATTTTAATATCATTTAACCTCAATCTTAAAAAATACCTTAGACTAGCTAAATCTACCAAATATTGTTGTTCAGCCATTACAGAAGTAAATATTATTTAAGTTCATTGCTCTATTAGAGGATCATAATAAAGCATGTGCCACAACACTTATAATCTATAGTTTTTTAATATTTACCATAATTTAATAGATTTATGTTTGCAAGTTTACCTGAGAAAAATGTTTATTCTTTCCTAGATATATTATAATTACAATTTCAATACCACATAGGATGATTACTGTGAGTGAGTGTTATGCCTGCCTTTGATTGCACTGGGCAGACTATTATCAATAATCTAGCCAGGTATAACTAGGTGAGATGCTGGGTTAACAATGGGGACAAAATGAAAGTTAGCATATTGAGCAGTGAGATCATCCCTAGCTATGTTCCTTAGCAAAATGATTACAACCAGGCTTTTATTCCTCCATCCATTTCCAAGCTCTCACAAAAGATACTATTATCCTCTGAGAAACAACTATCCAAAGAAAAACACTGAAGATTCTTAAATCTAGGGCTTTCTTATAAAAAACTCAGTTGATCATTTGATCAGCCTAGCAGCGGTTCTCAACCTGTGGGTCACGACCATCGGAAAACACATATAGCATATCAGATATTTACATTATGATTCATAACAGTAGCAAAATTACAGTTATGAAGTAGCAACGAAAATAATTTTATGGTTGGGGGTCACCACAACATGAGGAACTGTATTAAAGGGTCATGGCATTTGGAAGGTTGAGAACCACTGGGAGTGAAACCTACAAGTTAAAATAGTTAATAAGCTGTATTCATGCAGATATATTTCTCAATTAGCTTTTCAGAATGTCATCATTAAGAATGAATAAGTAGCCAAAGATCACAAACTCTGACATAAAAAAGGTACATTAAAACAAGTAAAAATGAACTCAGAAAAAGAAGTTTAGCCCTAACCAGTTTGGCTCAGTGGATAGAGCGTCGGCCTGTGGACTGAAGGGTCCCAGATTCGATTCTAGTCAAGGGCATGTACCTTGGTTGCGGGCACATCCCCAGCAGGGGTGTGCAGGAGGCAGCTGTCAGATGTTTCTCTCTCATCCATGTTTCTATCTATCTATCCCTCTCCCTTCCTCTCTGTAAAAAATCAATAAAAATATATTTAAAAAAAGAAAAAGTAGGGAACATAACAGTTTTTTAAAGAAAATAAAATCAATATACTCAGAGAGATATGGGAGAAGGTACTGGAATAATTATACAACAATGTAATCATACATTTCCAGACCACTAGTAATAAAGATCCTGAACCTTTTTTTCAAAGAAAATAAATAAGTCACATACAAAAGACTAAGAATAGGAATGATTTCAGACTTTTTACACATTCGATGCTACAAAACAATACAACAATAGCTTCAATTATGAGGGAAAATTATTGCCAATCTAGAATTCTGTGTCTAGTTAATGTATCAGTTTAGTGTGGAGATAGAATAAAGATATTTTCAGATAAACACCATTTCAAATAATTATCTTGTGTACTTTTCTAATAAAACTTCTGAAAGATGTGCTCCACCAAAATAAGGGAGAAAAGAAAAAAGGAGCAGTATATAGGTTGCAAAGGAAGAGAAAGGCAAAGGGAATTCTTAGAATAAATACTGTTGGATAAGCTTAGAGACCATGTAGTAAAGAATAGAACAAATGGGTGAAGTTCTAATATGGATTCTTCCAGAAAATTATCTAGTAGGTTTGTAGATTATCTAATACCTTTGACTGTGTGCAAATACTGTGTTCAAAGACATTTACAAAGTAATTGGATGAAGTGAAAAAACTTAGCTGTAAGTTCAAAGAAAACCAAGGAAATAAAAAGATAAGGCAATTTCATCGTCAAGAAAAAAAAAAATGTTGTTCAAGTAATAAAATAAAAATACCAAAATACTTTATTTGGTACAGCAGTGAACAATATTTATTTATATATATAAAAGCCTAAGTGACCAAACCACCCAATGACGGAATGACTGGTTGACCAGTTGCTATGACATGCACTGACCACCAGGGGACAGATGCTTAATGTAGGAGCTGCCCCCCGGTGGTCAGTGCACTCCCATAGCCAACCTCCCGCAGTCGGCCAACCTCCCGCAGTCAGCCAACCTCCCATGGTCCCTCCCCCCGGCCTGCCCTGATCGCCCTGATTCCCCCAATCAGGACTGGGCAAGATGGCCCCCATCAGCCCTGATCACCAGCCAGGCCGAGGGACCCCGCCTCTGCATGAATTCGTGCACCAGGCCACTAGTATAGTTATAATAAGAAAAGTATCAAATAGTAATATTTGAAACTTTATTACAAAAATGTCAAACATATACAAAATTAGAAAGTATGGTGTAATCAATTTCTGTATACTTTTCATTCAACTTCAACAATTATGAATCCTTTAATAATTATCACTCCTTTAAAAATTAATTACATTACCACCATTTCATTCCCCCAAATCAATAATAATTTCTTAATAGCAATAGCTACCCATGTAGTGTTTACATTTCTTCATTTTCCTTCCCCCCACCACAATATTTTCATTTGAATCAGGAGCCAAACAATCATTCATTACAACTTGGGTTTCCCTTACATTTACTATTTTTTTTCTTTCCTTGCAATTTTAAAAAAATAGGAAACAGATTATTTTCTTTTCTGCAGAGTCACTCACTATTTAAACTTTTCTGATTGCATCCCAGAGCATTCTTAAACACCATTGAAATACATCAAATATGTTTAAGAATATGCACCCATAATAATACCTGATGGAGATGCATTACTTATAAGATAGTCTTGCTATTTAAAAGGTCAAACCTGAATCTGATTGAGCCTTATAGTTCTATTTACAGACATATAAAGGGAGAAAAGAGTCGAATTTTAATTTAACCAAAAATTATGATAAAAGCATATATGGAGAATAGAGAGGGCATAGAAAAGGATTAAAAATCTTCTGTTGTCCTGATTAAAAGCAAACAATACTACCAAACTAAGCAACCTGGGATGTGTATATTACTTAGAGGTATGAACTTAAGTATTAACCTCTAAAAGAGTTTAAAGGGGTTGCTCCTGGAGACTAGGTAAAGCAGGCAGAGGACAGAGTTTAATTTAATTTTTTGAAACCACATATCGCTTTGATAAAATAATTTTAAAATTAAAGAAACAAAAGAACAAAAACATAGAAACATCTATATCGAGTGACTTCTCCCAAAATTGAGTGTCTTTTCCCAACAGTCAACACCTTTCACTTAATTTTTTTTTTCCTGTATACATTTTATCTTTGCTACTGTTGTTATTTAGTAGAAGCTTCCTTTTGTTTTTCTAATTGCTCCAAACTTTTGCCTGGAAGGTTTACCTCATTATGCTGCTCTATAGTTCTACTTCACTCACCCTCTCAAGGCTGTCCGGACTTGGACAACACATTTTAGTCATTCTCTAAACACCTTACTTTGCCCCCCTATTTGGACCTATTCCAAACCACTCCAGCCCCTTAGATATTTCAGAATGTAACTGGAAAGAAGCTCTTAACCATCAGCTTTGGGGGAGGTTCGTAGGAGAAGGCTGTGCCTTACTAGTAATTTTAACTTAGTACTTCAACTCAAACTGCTTAGGTTGGAGGTGGAGGGAGTGGGTAGAGATTTCTCTAAACAAAGGTCATACTTCGTATTTGATCTCCCTAGGCAAGCGTAAAAGTAAAATGGTCACAAAGATACAAACTTTATTTTTAATATCTTCCCAGATTACTTCTTCATGAGGGTTCTTTTCCAGAATTAGCAAAGATCCTTGGAAATAGTTATTACTTCACATCAATTTTTTTCTTAATCAACTTGTGAGGCTCAGAATTATAGTAAACATTCTTCTGCATGGAACCAAATGACCACTCATTTAATACCCTTTTATTGCCCTCCAAGTTATAAAATAATTGCATCGAATAAAAATATATATAAAAGGTCTTCTGCAACTTAGGAAGCTGTTAAGAGATGTAGCTCTTTTTTTAATTTAATTTAAATCTTTCCATCACATTTATCCCCTCAATGCCCTCTTCCGCCTCCACTCATTGCTTCCCCCCAATCATCACACTGTTGTCCATGTCTATCAGTTCTTTCCCTTTACTTCTTTTTTGCTCAATCCCTCCACCCCCCCGCCCCAACCTTCTCCCCTGCCGCCCCTCCCCTCCCCAGCTGTCTGCCTGCTCTCTATCTATGAATATGTCTCTATTTTGCTTGGTAGTTCAGTTCATTAAATTCCACATGTGAGTGAAATCATATGATACTTGTCTTTCTCTGGCTTATTTCACTAAGCATAATGTAAGAGATGTAAGTCTTATTTTTTTCTTCTCAAACACATGTAAGAGATGCAAGGAGAACAGTTTGCTAGTTCATGCACTCTCCATGACCTACCCAAGAGATTCATAGAGATTTCAGGGCAATCTACATATTGGGAAATTTGTTAAAGATTAGGTAATCTTTTAATAACTTATTGCTACTAATTTTATATTAGTTATATAAATTTTGTATGTTAGCAAGCTTTTTAAAAAGCCAGTAGAAAAAGACCATTGTCCAAAATGGGAAAAGAGAAAATATGTGAGTCACAGAAGATGTCATAAAGTAATGAGTTGCATCAGTGAAATTTGATAAACAGCAGGGATTTTAGCGGACTGTGACTTCACTGAAATCATTATGATCAACAGCCAATAAAGGATGGCAGTAAATGGATGAAATGTTTGTAGTTGACATTTCTCCCTTTCCCTCTCTTTTGTTATCAGGTACATTTCAAGTTACTTTTTACATCTGTGGTTCCTGCTTACCCATCGTTTAAGAAGTGGAGCTATAATTATCTTTCAAACCAAATGTGATTTTATTTTTGTAAATTTTACTGTTTTGGCGATCTGACTTTTATTTTTAAAGCTCAAGGAAGGTTCTTGTTTTATTTGAAAGACATTTACAGAACTCCTCTGAAAATATAACCCTGTTCCTGTCACTTGGCTTAATGCTCCACACATGTTTTCTCACTTAAACTTTGCCTCATTTGGCTGTGGTTTCTTCTGCAGCCTTTGAAACCATCGCTAATGGAAAAATGCAGCTGTGAGCAAGATTTCCTAAAATGTACATGGAATTAATTTTCCAGGCATTTCATGCAAGAACCCTGGTATATATAAAGAAGAGATTTTGCCAAAAGGAGTTTTAATGTCACCAAATGAAAGAGGGGAATAGCCAGAAAAGACATTAAGGAAGCAAACAAAGCCCTAATGCAGAAAGGAAACAAGAAAAGGCCAGTAGGAAAGGAAGAGAAGAGGAGGATATGAGGAGAACAGGAAAAATGGATCAAGAAAAGAAAAAAAGCAAACACATTCTATGAGAGGGAAGGAGGAAAGGAAGGAGAGTGAATGAGAGTTGGACGCTGGGGGAATCTTGTTAGAAGGAAGATAATGTCTTTGGTAATTTCTATTAGAGCATTTGCCTAAACTGCTCAACATCTCAGACTCTGTCACGAAAAAGATTATTTTATACCAGTTCAGTGAATTTTACATTTTATGAATTCAAATAAGCTAATTTCAGTTAAAAGAACACATTATTAAAAAATAACAAATATTTAAAAATAACACTATCGAGATTTTTGTTTCATAACAGTGTTTTTATTGACACTGTAAGGTTAAAACCTGAAACTACAGTTGTGAATTTATTAATGCACAGCTGATGAGCTTTTCATGCCAGGGGATTATAAAAATACAGAATTGTGAGGCTGACTTCAGATTATCAACATAAAGACTTTATTTTGTCGATGCCTTCTAACAGTTTTTCACCAATTATTTACAGTAAGTTCTCAAGATAGATGATGGAAATCACAGAAGAAACAGAATATATTTTTAATATGCATGTGGGGGCTCAGCAATATATTTTCCAGGATTGTTCCCAGGGAGCACATAAACTTCAAATGTATATGTAACATATTTTCCATAGTATAAAATATTTAACATATTAATATAATGCAAAGAAATTAATAATTTGTAACTATGTGGGGTTATGGGGTTCGTTTATATAAGTTTATGATCATTTAAACATATAGTCTGCTGATATAAAATTTTTATAAATTTCTAAATGATTACAGTTTCTTGGGTGCAGTATGAGTAACATTCACCTTATGTGAATGAACGCTGCAGGCTAACTCTAAGAATTATTTCAATATGAAAGGATTGTTCATATGGAACAGATAATAAAGTGATCAGTGTTACATGACCTGCTTAATGTAAGACAAACACAAAATACTGGATTTCCCTAATATTCCAAGTCATTTAAAAAGAAAGCATCATAAAAAGCTGGAAAAAAAAAAAAACCAAGAAAAAAAAAAGTAAAATGTAACCAAAATATAGCAATATAGTAATGTCAAATGTAAAAACATGATTCTATTATATATGCATTGCAGTTGAAATGTTTTTATAATTCTAACATAATTAAATTATCATAAAATGTGATAATTTGTCATTATATACCAGTGATGGTGAACCTTTTGAGCTCGGTGTGTCAGCATTTTGAAAAACCCTAACTTAACTCTGGTGCTGTGTCACATATAGAAATTTTTTGATATTTGCAACCATAGTAAAACAAAGATTTATATTTTTGATATTTATTTTATATATTTAAATGCCATTTAACAAAGAAAAATCAACCAAAAAAAATGAGTTCATGTGTTAGCCATCACTGTTATATACACATTGAAAAAATTTGGAGATTCTGAAGTTAGTCTGATGATTTTGTATAAAATAATCAGGCTGAAAACATAAGATTTCCTCTTCCTCTCTTTTTGTCTGTTACCATGTTCTTCCTGAAACTTGACTCTGCAATTTCTTTAGGGTGTGTGTTTTGTTTTTGTTTGTTTGTTTGACTAGTGTTTTCTTTGGTTTGATTGTTTGATTAAATTGTAGCTTTTCTATGACAAAGTAATCTATATAATATTATCACAATGTGTGAAACATTCATGGATATGACTGACCCTCTTAAAAAAATGAAATCTGATACTATAGCAAAAATTTGTATTGTAACCTTAGAAAACATCAATGCACTAAATGCTGTGTAGACTCCTTTTAAATTTTATTTTTACTTGGTAGAGACAGTCAGTAAAAGAGCAGTCACTTTGGGCCACTGTTGGGTTTCTTTTTTCCAGTTTTATGGACTTCTACTTGTCATATAACATTGTATTAGTTTAAGGTGTTTATGGCCCTTGGAATCATAGAACTGATTGTCAGACTTTCTGGATGTCTTGAGAGAATGTGAGACAGTGGAAGGAACTCTTGATTGAAGAACAGGACACATGGCTTTCATTCTACTTCAGCTATATTGGTTCATTAGTTATCTCAGGAAAAGCAAGAATAAGAGAATTTTTTTTGCTTAAATATAGGGCACATATTAAGAAAAAAAAGAAACAGAAAGAGCACTGCTCTTATTAGAATCATATTTAATTTTCACTAGCCAATGACAAAATCAATGATAGTAAAATCTATATATATAAAAGCCTAAGCAACCCTTACGACTGGATGACCAGATGACTAGCCGGTAACTATGATGTGCACTGATTACCAGGGAGCAGACGCTCAACTCAGGAGCTGTCCCCTGGTGGTCAGTGCGCTCCCACAGCCAACCTCCCGCAGCCAGCCAACCTCCCTTGGCCTCTCCCCCACCCCAACCTCCCGCCAGCTGCCCAATCGCCCTGATCGGGACTGGGCAAGACAGTCCCAATCAATCCCGTTGCCAGCCAGGCTGAGGGACCTCACCCATGCACGAATTCATGCATCGGGCCTCTAGTGTACTTTATTATTACAAAAACAAAATATTGAATATTAAAACAACATTTGAATGCTTACAACAATGAGTTCCCCTCTGACCATCTTCTGAATTTCTTTACTTAGTACTTGCCACATGATATAGTAGCAACTTCATTCATTAGCTTATTCAATTATTAATTCATTCTCTCATTTAACTTAAAGTCCTTACAATGGGGTACGAGATCTGTCCCTTATTTTCCTCTCTGATCTCCTCTACACCCTGCTTACTCTGATCCTGGACCAGGAGGGCACTAGCTTCTCTGATGTGCCAAGCATACTCCTGACTTACTTCTTGTGTTCTAGCTGTTCTCTCTTCCTGGAATTCTCCTCCTCCAAACATCTACTAGACTCACTTTCTCACCTTCTTCAAGTCCTTGCTCAAATATTACCTTCTTTAGGAGGCCTCATTTGACACCTGAGTTCATAGAGCTCTCTGCCTTCTCTTACTATGCTTATTGTTTATTGTCTCCTCCTCCCTCTTCCTGTATGTAAGCCACATGAAAATAGGGATTTCTGTCTAGAACAGTGTCTGGCTCATAGAAGGCCAATATTTTCAAATATTTGTGGAATGTTGAAGTTACCAAGCAGGTAGTTAGTGTCTGCTCTGTCAGGATTTGTGCTTAGCCCCAGGAATAAAATGAAGAACAGGAGACAGTCTCCACCCCACAAAAGATCATGTGGGAGAATTCCCAGGACACGCACCACAGATTCTGATTCAGTGAATGTTGGGTGGAACCTAGATACTTGAAACTCTGCCAGGTACACCAGAGGTTTCAGATGTAGCCTGTTCTCACTGTGTCCTCAAGGCGGTCAGTGAAGTTGTCTTGTCATTGGATCCTTAAGACTTAAAATACACTGAATGTTGAATAAGTCTCCCTCAGTGATAAAAAGAACGTTCCCATAACTAACATGTACTTTTTGCCTTCCAGAATCTCATACCATAGACAAAATATCTACTGGGCAATTGCCATTTTATTTTCTTTCCAAAAGTACTTCTACCACGATGAACTGAATGCTCTACATCCAGACCAGTTAAATGATGAAACGAAGTGTGTGAACGTGGAATTTCAGAGGTGCAAACACACCTTAGAAACATTCCACTAAGCTTTACGTTGCTCTGATCTTGAAAGCCTTATTTAAAATTGATGTCTCACATTTATTAGGAGAGTGGGGTAGTGCTGGTGATCCTGCAGGTACAAGTGGTCAATGGACAGGTTACTATTACCAGATTTACAATACATATATATGTCATTACCAGATTCACATCTCTACAGTATAAATGTGCAGGAAAACTCACCTTGATTGACTGATAACAAATGCTTGAGTTGTTCCCAACATGAGCTCAAATTTCCCCTCTTATCATTTGATACCTGGCCCAGGGATTGCACGGATTGGCTCCAAAGGGAGTTTGATTATACTGTGGAAAGGGAAAGGTTTCATATACCACAATGAAGTTTATAATACAACTTTTCCTAGCATAGAATTCAGAATAAAGTTTGTGTTCATTATTGGTAGTAAAAGAAAAGCCTTATTGCATAGCACATATTCATTTATAATATGGTTGATGAACATAATCTGCTGTCCGAAGACCAAAATACCACAAGAATAGTATTATAAGCTAGACTCCGAGACACACAACCATTTTCAGACAAAAAGTTAAAGTAGATAAAGCTTATTTTTAGTGGACCCATGTTCTCTTCTTAGGTATATCTACCTTTATTCCTTCTTTTCCTACTCCAGACATCTGGGACTCTAATTTGTCTTTCACCCTTTCTTCTAATAAAGCCCTGTTTTCTGAAAAGAGGCTTATGTCAGTAAATGATGCCTCAGTATGAATTTGTTAATGGGTTGGTAATCCCAAGCATAACTCACCCCAAGTGTATGCTCCTTGTAGGATGTATCTCCATTTGTGGAGTCAAGAAATTTTGATATCAGGAGTTGGAAACAATGAAGGTTTTGAAGAGTATGAGGAATTGGTTGTTGAGTATCTATTATGTGCCAGGCCCTGTGCTAGACATTTGGTATTCATTATCCCACTTAATCATCATGAAGAATCCTGTGAGGTGGGTAATATTATGCCCTTTTTACAGATTAGAAAACCGAGACTTCTGAGGTTAATTTACTTGCCCAAACTCATGGGATTCAATGTAGGTCTTTCTGGCTTCAGAAACTCACAAGCTCCGCCTTTACACATCCCACACAGCCACAGAGACATGAGGATGTAGGTGGTATATACTGATAGGAAGTAGGAAACAAAGCAAGAATTAAAGAGGAAAAGGGGAAGAGAAAAATATATTACTTGATTATGCACACCTTTGTCCAAACTTATGAAACCAAAGTTATTAGATTGTTTGGAAATATTACTCTTCATAATGTTGTCAAAAAGGCTTCTAGAATATATGGTGGGAAAAATGAATACTGTGTGTTAAGTGCCTACTCTGGACCTGGCCTTTCACGCCCTCTCTCTAACCCTGATAATAATGCTGTATTGTTATATTAATTTTGTCTTTTTGACTCACTGATTCCTTTTTCAGCCATATCCATCTTACTCTTTATCCCATCTAGTGTGGACTTTATTTCAACTTTTTACTTGGGATAACTAATATTACTACTTTGTTCCTTTTAATAATCTCTTGCTTTTTTTCACATTGATAATACCTTCTTTTATCTCCTTCAATATATTTGTTTTGGTTATTTTAAAGTTTTGGTTATTCTGTTGTAATACTTGTGCTTCAGATGGCATATACTGTTGAGCTGTTGGATTTCTTTTACGTTATTATATTTCTTAGGTGTTGAGTTATTTAGCCTGTGAGAGCATGTATTTGAGGCTCTCAGCTACTCTGGCAGGTAGAAATATTAGAGAAGGGCCAACAGGCAGGGCAAAATAAAAGTTGCAGTTGAAAACCTCAGTCACTATTGGTAACTCCTAGTTACTGATTAATTTTTTAAAGGAAAATATATTGGTTAAGGTAAACTATACCACTACACAATTATTAGAATAATAAAAAAATTAATTAAAGTACCAAGTGCTGGTGAACATGTAGAGAATCTGGATTTTTCATACTTTCCTGTATGGAACACAAATGGTATAGCCACTTTTGAAGATAGTTGGTATGTTTCTTATCAAGTTAAATGCACACTTAACATTTTACCCAGCAATCCCCCTTTTAGTAATTTACCCAAGAAAATTAAAAACTTATTTCACACAAATACCCATCTGTAAATATTTATGGTAGCCTATTCATAATTGCACCGAACTGGAAAGAATTCAGATGTTCTTCAATCAGGGAACAGACAAACTATTATATATTAATACAATGGAACACTACTCAGAAACACAAAGAAATATATTACTGGTGTAGCATGGACAAATCTCAAATGAATTACAGTATGTGAAAGAAGACAGATGAAAAGGCTATGTACTGCATGATTGCATGTGTATATCATGCTTTTATAAAAAGGTATAGCTGGCCTAGCTGGTGTGGTTCAGTGTTTGAGCATCAACCCATGAACCAGGAGGTCATGGTTCAATTCCAAGGTTGGGTTGCTGATCCCCAGTGTGGGGCATGCAGGAGGCAGCCAATCAATGACTCTCTCTCATCATTGATGTTTCTCTCTCCTCTCTCTCTCTCTCTCTCTCTCTCTCTCTCCCTTCCTCTCTAAAATCAATACAAATATATATATTTTTAAAGGTACAACTGAGGTGGGAAAAGGGCAGACTACAAAGGTAACACGAGACAACTTTGGGGTTGACAGGTCAAAACTCATTGAAGCATTTACCAAAAACAGTGAATTTGTATGTATTGTAAAATTAAATGTAATTTTTTTACAAAACAAAATCTACCATACTTGGATAATTCTCTTTCATACTCACTTTCCAGACAACAAAGTGGGATGAAAAATAACCTGAAGTATTTTGTGTGTAAAGTTTAAGAAACAGTCTCATGGTTTTGCCACAAAGTCACACCTGAACTATTTTCATTGGCTTTATTTTAAATGTTTAATAAGTACTAGAGTCTGAGGAAAAACGTTTCCAGCTTTATTATTTTTTATGTTGTGCCAAATCTTGCTTCCATGTGTGTGCATGTGTGCGTGTTTTAAGACCACTTTATTTTCTTAACAAGTTCCTTTTGAAGAGAGAAACTTTCAGTTCCATTAATGGATTCTCCCCTTCCCTCAGCTTATTAAACTTGATGGAGATGAATGAGTTCAAATGCAGGTGGCCACACACACAAAAAAAGAGTAAATTTTGAGGTCAATTCCCGCTTGGGGTTGGCTGGCCTTTTATTCAAAATTACAGGTGGAAAATGCTAAGGTGATCTCATGCTCATAAAGGTGGGTAAGTGTTCTCTGACACAGGTGTTAAAAAGGAATTTAGACAATCAGAGAACTGTTGAAATCACATCTGTCCCCTTTAGTGTGCACAGCTGTCTGAATATATATTAAAACTCTCAGGCCTTGTTTGCACTAATTTGCTTGAAATGATGGATCAACAAAGCACATTTAGAATTGTGAATGGCTGAAATGGCCCTTCAAATATAGAAAACAAATCCTTCCATAACCTCTATTGCCCCAGTGCCTTTGGATAGTGCCTAGGAATTATTGAGTGTCCAGTAAGTAACTGAAGCATGAATAAAATAAAACTTTCTAGGTCTACTAAATATGTGACTTTTCTCACATTCATCACTTTTTGTGTGTGTATCTTCTATAGTATGAAAGTCATATTGCATATTTCAATATTCAAAATAGTATATTGAATCTGTCATGAGAATTTAACATTATAACAGACTCATTTCTGGATTGTCTCCTTCTTTGAGTCCTTCATTTTATTTAAATACTAGGGGCCCAGTGCACAAATTTGTGTACCTTGAAAGGAACTGTGGGCCGTGAGGCTATGGTGAGCACAGGGGCGGGTCGCGGCCCATCCTCTGTGTCTCCCGTCTGGTCCCTCCTGCCACAGCCCATGGTCCCCTGTCTGCTGCTGCAGCCCCGCTCCCACCACTGCTGCTCCTATGCGCTGATGGCGCTGGTCCCACTCACACCCGCCAACAGCATGGAGCTACTGGGGCTGGTGTCATCAGTATGTGTGAGCAGCAGCTGCTGCCCCGATTGCCCCTCAGGAGCAGGGGGAGGTGGAGAAACCCTCAGGGGCAATCTGGGCCAGCAGCCGCCGCTGGCACCCGTTGATGGTGCCGAGCGCCCAGCACCGGCAGCTGGTGCAAGCAGTAGCTCCAACACTGGCTACGGGTGCAAGCAGGGCTGGCGCCAACAGTGGGTATGAGTGGCTGTTCCAGCAGTGGGATCGTTGACAGCAGCGGGTACGAGAGGCGGCTGCTGGCCCCGATTGCCCCTCAGGAGCAGGGGGAGGTGGAAAAGCCCTATGGGGTGATTGAGGCCATTAACAGCCACTTACACCCACTGACAGCACCAAGTGATCAGGGCCAGAACCAGGCACTGGCAGCAGGTGCAAGCAGTGGCTCCAGCCCTGACAGCAGGTGTGGGTGCCAGCAGCAGGTGCAAGCACCCAACAGGACAGTGTCGTGTGGGAGCAAAGAATTTTCAGTAACCACCAGAGGCTTGCCCCGATGACATCAACTGGCACCACGCCTTGGTCTGGTGCCCCAACTCACCTGCTTCACCATCCCGCCACAGCCGAATCCTGCCATGTTTTGTGCTCTGCCACCTGCTGCGGACACCCGCTATGTTCCTCACGTGCCCCCTGGTGGTCAGTGCACGTCATAGCAACCGGTTGTTCAGTTGTTCGGTTGTTCAGTTGTTCTGCTGTTCAGTGTATTTGCATATTAGAGTTTTATATATAGACTAGAGGCCCGATGCACGAAATTCGTGCAAGGAGCTCGGCCCTTGCAGCCCCAGCTGCCTCGCAGCCCCTCACCCTGCCCACTGGTCGTTCCGGAAGGTTGTTCCACCATCTGGTCTAATTAGCATATTAGTTCTTTATTATATAGGATATTTTCAGAAGTTTTCAAAAAGTTTCTTTACTTTGGGTTTCAGCACATCCAAAAGGTGAATCTTATAGGATCTGTTGATAGAGCCATAAAATGTTTCAAAAGAAAGAAAGAAAGAAAGAAAGAAAGAAAGAAAGAAAGAAAGAAAGAAAGAAAGAAAGAAAGAAAGAAAGAAAGGAAAGATTTAGGACGCCATCAGATCCAGGACTCTTTATTTCACAACACTCCAACTTTCCTTGGTAATAGAATCCTTGTTTCAACTTGGGTGGGAGGTAGAGAGAGGGAGAAAAAAAGAGGCAGACTAAGAATAATAACTTAATTATTTATAAATGTCTATGTCTAAGCATTTATCCTTGTGGTGAATATTTCTCAACATTCTGATCCACCCACTGTCTATCCACCACTTGCTTTTTTTCCTTTTGAGGGTAAGCTAGCTGATTACTTGAACTATCCCCAGTGCTACGGGCTTAAGAAGAAAAAGAACAACCACAGTGTACCTTGGGTTGAATCCACTTCAGAGCAGGATGGCTGCCATGACCACGGAACATTTTTTCTATGGTCTTTGTCTTGGGCTAGCATCGTTGGGAAGAGGAGGAAGCTGAATATTATTTACAATCTTCAAGCCATCTGTAAAGGCTGCTGCTTCTTTCTTGTTCGAGCAATCTTACCTGGAAAATTAGAAAATAAATAATTTCAATTTGTGGATTAAGTTGGGAATATTGGGACCTGCAACTAGCACATTGTCCTTCATGAAAGAAGGTGATGATAGAAATAATAGCTCTCCTTTCTTGAGTATTTACTATAAGACAGGTATTCACCAGAATAATACAAGTATTATATAATTTATACTCCAAAGTTCCATGAATCAGGTGTTAGAATGAATCTTCCAAAACTCCATGGTGCAGCTTTATGGCCAGATCACAGTCATTATGAACATAGCAGCTACAAGCACCTTTTTCCCGTACATCACTGTAGTCACCCCACCCATCTGTCCTTGGTGTACCAAGGGACCTACAGCCTCAAAAGTTTAAGCAAGCTGGCACAAGAGCCTTCTTTGGGGGGTGTTTCATGCTATGGTGACTATGGAAGAATCCAGGTGGTTCTTAAACACCATGGTTGTTGAAAATATCCAGAAAATCTTGTCCAATAAATCACCTGAACTAACAGACTTTTCAATCCTACTGATTCCTCCAGCTTCCTCCTTACAGGCAGGGGAAGTTCTCAAAAGGAACATGACTTAGTACAAGGGAGGTGATGACTCTCTTGTCAGATCTTAGACCCTAAAGCAGGTTTTGTTTGAAATCCCCTTTTGCAGTTTGAGGCCTAAAGGGATTAAAAGAATAGAAAAATGGAAGAGCAGGAAGACTAGGAAAGAAAAACTGTGGTAGTTTCCATAGTCATTATATTCCTTTAAAACAAAGTTCTCTAAATTAGGAATTCTCACTATCTTTTATTTGTAGTGCCCATATAGTGCACATGTTTGTGGAATGAATTATGGCAGTTCTTAACTACCAAGCAGCCAGTCTTGAAGACTGTGGGGTTTCTGGATATTTGCTTCTCCTAGTTGCCAGTTTATAGATATTATTCCACCACTTAGTGCCTTTTGTCAAATCTAAAAGAAACAAAAGATTAATATAAATCCAATTAGTTTGGGAAACTAATAGAAAGTATAATTTTCTCACATTATTTGTCCATTTGAGTATTTTTACAGAAAGGATATATCTTTCTATCTATCTATCTATCTATCTATCTATCTATCTATCTATCTATATGATTTAGAAAGAGAGAATTCATAATTTTTTCTTCAAATTTTAATTTTCAAAAATATTACCTTAAGTTTGGTTCAAAAAGCATTTTTTAAGCTGGTTCTTAATATAATGGTCTGGTATACAAAAATTAATAAGCTGTGTTTCCATCTTCTGGAGAAGTAAATAATCTGATATTTCGTGAGAACAAGAGGTTGATGGCCATTTCTTTCCACCTGCCATATTTCTAGATTTCTCTTTTAATGATTATTAACTGGACTTTCTAGATTTAATATTGAGGCCAGAGTGATTTTTTAAAGGAAAATGTGATTTTATTCCTTTTTAGTTAAAAACTTTCCAAGTCCTACTGTCTTTATCTCCCAAGCCTTCAGAGTAAACTCTCTAATACATACTTTCTCATCCCTTAAGGAGCCTCTGTGCTGGCATCTGTCAGATCTATTATTTACTGTCTGTCTTACCATTCAGATATTATCTTATTAAAAAAAGAAGTCACATCTTTTATCTTTGTATTCTCAGCACCTTACTGGCATTTAGAAGGCATTTAATAAATGTTTGTTGAATGAAAGATTGAATGAATACTGAAAACACAACACGTTGTGAATTGTGAAAAGTCAGCCAAAGTAGAGTGTTGTTGACGTGAACAAGCAATACGGGTATATATAAATGGTAATAGATGAGGCAGAAGTATTTTTGATTTGGCAAGCTTTTTGGAAAATACTTGCTGGGGGTGTAGGATACTTTGAGAAGACTGTCTTACATACTAAGTTGAAATATTAGTCACTGGGGAATAGACTAATAGTCTGTGGTTAGACTGAGAATGTTCATAGTCCATTAGAAATATATTGTAAGTCATATGTTGCATTTATTTTCCTGTCAAATAAATTCTAGGAATTTTTATGGCAAGAGTATTATTGGCAATTCCTAAGTAGGCTAATTCAGATATTTAGAGTTATTGGATGATAGCATAGCTACATTTAATTGCCATTACTACACACACGCAACAAAAATAATATCTACTATTATGGAGATTTCTCAATTATACTTGGGCAGTTTTAGTATATACATGAAATATTTTACCAATATAAGATTTGTCTTTAAAATATAATGTACTTTAAAATTTATGTTTTCAAACTAAATAATGGTAAAGATTAATGGACAGAAACCTCATTTAAATTAGAGTTGGTAAGACCTTTAGGAGGAGCTCTCACACACTATGTCAGGACCAAAGCCCTACAAGTGGAACCCTGTTTATAGTAGTTGTTCCAACTTCCTGTTCTTCTCTGTAATAGAGTTGTTTCTCCTTTGTTTCTGGGAACATACATGTGGTTTGCCAGTAGACCTCATGTCCTGAATTGCAATTCTTTGTTGTTCTCAAATAAACCCATTTTTGTTGGAGGAATATCTGGCTATTTGTTTAAGGTCAACAGAACAAATCAAGAAAAATAGAATGTTACATAAATATGACTTAGTATTTGTTTAAATGGTACCTTTTGCAAGTGTTTGATTTTATTAAAATTCACTGATTTGTTACTGGATGATTATTTACAAAACAGTTACAGTAGTGTAATTAAAAGATCAAAGGGCAAATTTTTAGAAGGATTCAAAAAACACTGAATAAACATTTGTACTTTTTCTTTTCTTTTTGTCCTGCAGAAACTTGAAAATAACTTATAGTTGTTTGCAATAAAGTTGTGAAATCATCAGCTGGTTCTTAGTTATTCTAAATTCTTTAAAAAGATTTGGAGTGGGGTACTTCACCACAAGAAACAACATGGACTCACTGAAACTCACAAAATAAAACAAAACAAAAGAGCAAATGAAAAGAATAATGTTTGAATGCCCAATTCAAGAGTCACTAAGAACCAGATACTTGTTCGAGAGCAATGGACCGAATAAGCCAAATATTGCTATCTTTCTTTGATTTTTTTCCAGAAGAAAAGCTCTAGAATAGTTTATCAAATATAAATTTATGATAATTTTTCTGTTAAAGATATTTAATGAAAATTTTTCAACTATGAAGACAGTATTGGAATTTCTTAATTCATAGTGAATAGGAATTTTTAAAAAATCCTCACCTGATGATATGTTTTTGTTGATCTTAGAGAGAGAGGAAGGCAGAGAGAGAGAAACACTGATGTAAGAAAGAGCGTTAGTTGTCTCCCCTAGGCACCAGGACTGGGGATCAAACCTGCAACCTGGGAATGTGCCCTGACTGGGAATTGAACCTACAAACTTTCAGTGTACAGACTATGTTCCAATAAATTAAGCCTCACCTTCTCATTGAACTGGGAAGGTTCACCTTTAATCTGAAAAGATTCATTTCTTCTCTTAGTCAAATTTATTATCAAATCATCTGGAACCAGTACTAGCAAAATAGCAATATCATAATAAGTTAATTATATCCTTAATTATCTGTCCTGTATCAAATCTTGGTCTTAGTCTTTATTAGTATGTGTGTGTGTGTGTGTGTGTGTGTGTGTGTGTATATCTATATATATATATCAACATCATCATCTCTCTCATATTGATTCTTACAACATTTTCTTTCTCTTCTTCATTGTCAGTGCTTATAAAAGATTATTCATTGTTGTCTTTTAGTCCTGCTTATTTAAATCTTGCGTTGTTTTAGCATAGATACTTTAAATATGTAAATTTGCATTTCTACAAAATTTTTGTTAACTACACACAATGTTGAAGGATATAATAATATTGCAGCAATTCTTACTGATATTCTGAGAAATATTAAACATTTAATACCAAGTTCTTATTTGAACTTATGAATAATCATTCTATGACTCTTTGCAGAAACATTTTGATGGAAATATTCTTCAGGTGTGTCATTTTGAGGATCTTTGAGGAAAAATTATTTATTCTTTTTGGTCTCACTTCATTACAGTAAAATGCTTCATAATGAAGGTATAATCATGAAAAGACTTCCAGACAAGCTGGGATGCTCATTATTTAACAGTACATGTAGTTCAGACACATTTTGAAAAGTTAATCTCAACCTTTGAAGCACTGTGTGATGTAATAGGAAATATGGATCCAAGCACATCAGCTTATATTTTGCTCTCTGATGAATCATATTTTTATTTTCTGAGTTATCTTTTTCTCTTGTTGGAAGTTTTAGGTGAAGTTAACCAAACACAAATGTATTTTCAATCATTTGGAATCAGACTTGAACAAAGTACAGTGAAACACCAAGTTTTAGAGTGGTTCTTTGAAGATCAGCACCTAGACATTGAGAAGTCAGTCATCTGTGCAACAATAAAGTGTAAGAAAATGGATATTTTACAGAAAATGAAACAATGGGAAGAATGTGCCAGGAGATATGATTTTTAAAAATTATGGTTTTTCATTTTCAGAAAAAATCTATAAAACAATTTTTGAATGCCTCAATTGTTTTCACTAAAAACTGGACACTCATTCTAAATTAATGAATCAAATAATGTGAATGTTCATATCTTTCAGCTGTTTTCTCTTATTTTTGAAGTAAGAAAGTTCCAGAAGATCTTACCAAATGTTGTATAAATTTATTGCAAATGTCATGAAGATAGTGGGAATTTTTCAAGTGTGGAGCTATTTGAAAGCTGATAGAAATAGACACGAATAGAATTGAAATTTCTGAAATGTATAGTAAGTGGGATTTTTATGAATTAATACCAAATTTCTCTTTCTAGCCAGGCAGTAGAGGCAATGTAAAAGAAGGGAGAAAATGGAACTGAGAAATATATAAGAGCTGGACTCAATAGGACTTGGGTGTGGAGAACATGGGATTTAATATGACTTACTGTGATTGGATGAATGTTACAATAATTGTCTGAGAGTACTGAGTACACAAGCTGGTCAAGGGCATGAAGGAGGTAATAACTAAAGATGAAATGCTGGTTAGTTGCAGTAGAAAAGTGCACTAAGCAGATGAGCCTAAAATCCTGGAGTTTAGAAGTTACAGATTTGGAGGTTGGATCATCGTGAAAAAGAGGAAGCTGAACCCACTGAAGTGTATGAGTTCACTGCACAGTGGTAAGAGGGACTGTATGGGACCCAGAGGAATGGTAACATTTATGGGGTGGGAGAAGCATACCATTCAAGTAAAGACCATGTTTAATTAGATATCAGATACCAAAGGATGAAGAGGCCAAAACTGATCAAGTGCCACAGAGAAGTGGCACTGAGAAGGTTTCTGCAGAACTGAATGGGACATGAGGATGTTGGGACATCAAGCTGCCACTACGCTTCAAGAGCTTTGCTCAAAGGAAAGGAGACAACATTATAGTAAGAGAGAGTTCTGGTCAAGGGTAGGTTTGATTATTTTTAATGGAAAAAAACCCTGTATTTTCTGATTATAAAAGGAGTATATGGGGGGGGGTTGTTTGTTTTTTAGTAAATAATCTGAAAAGGTCTACATTAAAATGTGAAAGGCATTGATCAGTCCAACATCTAGTAATAGTGTTACAATTACTAGAAACCACCCCCTCCTTTTAGTTTTTAGGAGCTCTTTGAATTTCTAGGGTAATTTAACAAAAGAGGCAGAAAAATGTTTGTTCAAGAGGAGGTTTTAACATGTCATTTCTTATGTGAGACTTCAGTCAAATCTGACTCAAGAGAGGAAAACTTACAAAGTTTACAAAAGCCTAACTGGTACAATGTTAATCTACCACCTCCCAGTAACTGCCACCCTCTATCACTCTAGATCAATAATAAGAGAGCCAGTAGGAAACATCATCCAGTGGTTTTGTCCAGCCTTGGGATGTTCAAGACTTAAGTCTGGATCTGTATTGGAATTTATTCCTACCTGAGAGATACAAGCAATAATAATACCAAAAGCCCTTTGACAAGCCAAAAAGCACATAACGCCAACACACAGAAACCAAAGGAACCTCTAATACAACACGCTCTGAATTTAATTCTGGGAAACATCAAACCCAAATTGAGAAACAGTCTACATGACAACTGAGGAGTCCTCTTCAAAAATATCAATGTCATAAATGAGGTCAGGCTCTGGAACTGTTCCAGATAAAGGAGATAAATATACATGCAGTCTGACTAATAATATAACCCAATACAGTCTTTGTCTTTAAAGAACATTATTGGGCAAATGAAGAGACCTGAAAAGGGCTTGTAGATTAGATAATAGAGGTAACTTAATGTTAATATTTTGATAAGTATGCTGTGATTATGTAAGAGGTTATATTTAGGATTTATTGTGATCACTGTTTGTTTGTAGGATGGACTCTCACCCAGGGTTCTGTTATGAAGATGCATGATGACAAACACATCTAAAGATGGTATTTGAAGGATTATTACTTACATAATTGATATATCATGGGAAAGCAGGGCAAGCTTCCCAAGAAGGTCCAAGAGAGCAGGGGTAGGAGACTGGCTCAGGATTTTCACTGTGGCTTAGTGGGTGGGGCCAGGCTGAGGGTTCCCCTATATAGGCAGGACTTCCATGGTTTGAATCTCCTGATGGCACCAAAGGAAGGAGGATCAGGCTTTTTTGTCAGCTTGTTCAGAGGGGAAAGAGGGAATGAGGTTTAAAAGCTGTCAGCAGTCAAACTTGAGAAAATGGAGGAAGATTATTTATTAGAGGTTTAAGGGGGTAGTATGTCTGCAGCCTACTCTTAAACAGATTATACATATAATCTAATCTAATAAAAGAGAAACATGCAAATTGACCACACCTCAGCTATGCCCCAAGCCATACCCACCAGCCAATCAGAGTGACTATATGCAAATTAACCCAACCAAGATGGCGGCCGGCAGCCATGGAGCTGGAGCAAGTAGGAGGCTTGGTTGCCCCGGCGATGGAGGAAGCCAAGCTTCCCGCCTGCCCTGGCCGGCTGTGGCCTCTGCTCAAGGCAATAAAGTTTCAATTATAGGAGATAAATAAATCCCAGATACCTGCTTCCAGCCAGCCTCCACTGGGAGCTTGGGTGGCTGGGGGCCATGGCTAGCCTGCAAACAACCATCAGACCCTCACCCAGGATGGCCACACCCTCATGGGGTGAGGGTCCCTACTGGGGGGCTTGGCCAGCCTGCAAACAGCCATCAGCCACTCACCCAGGCTGGTCACACCCTCATGGGGTGAGGGTCCCTGCTCGGGGGGGCTTGGCCAGCCTGCAAAGAGCCATCAGCCCCTCACCCAGGCTTGTCAGGCACCCCAGGGGGGACCCCACCCTGAAGGGCTGTGGCCAACTTGCAAACAGCCATCAGCCCGTCACCCAGGTTGGTCAGGCACCCCAGGGGGGACCCCCACCCTGAAGGGGCTGTGGCCAGCCTGCAAACAGCCATCAGCCCCTCACCCAGGCTGGCCAGGCATCCCAGCGGGACTCCCACCCTGATCTGGGACACCCTTCAGGGCAAACCAGCTGGTGCCCACCAATGCACCAGGCCTCTATCCTATATAGTAAAAGGGTAATATGCAAATTGACCCTAACAGCAGAATGACTGGGAATGACTGGTCACTATGACACACACTGACCACCAGGGGGCAGATGCTCAATGCAGGAGCTGCCCCCTGGTGGTCAGTGCACTGCCACAGGGGGAGCTCTGCTCAGCCACAAGCCAGGCTGATGGCTGCCAGTACAGCGGTTGTGGTGGGAGCCTCTCCCGACTCCTCAGCAGTGCTAAGGATGTCCGACTGCAGCTTAGGCCTGCTCCCCACTGGCAAGTGGACATCCCCCTAGGGCTCCCAGGCTGCCAGAGGGATGTCTGACTGTCAGTTTAGGCCCAATCCCCCAGGGAGCGGGCCTAAGCCAGCAGGTGGACATCCCCCAAGGGGTCCCGGACTGCGAGAGGGCACAGGCCTGGCTGAGGGACCCCCCCGAGTGCACAAATTTTTGTGCACTGGGTCTCTAGTATATAATATGTATATTCAGAGAGACATAAAGCAAATGTAAAATGTTAGCATTTGGATAATCTGGAAAAAGACTATATATAGTTTTTTGTACTATTTTTGCAATTTTTTGTGTGTCTGAAATTATGTCAAAATAAATAGTTCTTGGTCTTTTTTTAAGTAAGGGATTACTGGGCCACTTAAAACTTCCTTCTTGAGGAGAAAATGTCAGGCTCCTAGTAGAGAAGAAGCAACAAGGAGGCAGAAAAAGCATTCTAGGAATTTTCTTCTTTTTTTAATATATATATATATATGTATATAGATAGATAGATAGGTAGATTTTTTTACAGAGAGGAAGGGAGAGGGACAGAGAGTCAGAAACATCGATGAGAGAGAAACACTGATCAGCTGCCTCCTGCACACCCCCTACTGGGGATGTGCCCACAACCAAAGTATATGCCCTTGACCGGAATCGAACCTGTGACCTTTCAGTCGGCAGGCCAATGCTCTATCCACTGAGCCAAACCGGTTAGGACAGTCTGAGTAAATTTCCTATTCTGTTTTAATGATAGACTCCTCATGTTTAAAAATAGACTGCATTACTAGCCACTAACTACATTTTGTTATATTTTCTTCTTACAGTTTTTATATCCCTCTGCATACATGTATCTAAGATGTAAAATTTGTATATCTTTTAATTCAAGAATCCCCCATTAGAAAGTGACACCAAGCAAAAATTATAATTACACAAACATGTATTGTCGGTATGTTTATCACAGTATTGCTTATAATAGCAAAAGGGGAAAAGAATAGGACTAATTTAAATGTTCTTACAAGAGAAATATGATGAGTTCTTCTGTCTGCATATGAGCTACAAGAAGTAGGGATTGCAATTAAAATACATGTACCTTTTAAGAATACGGCATGAACTAAAATGTTTAATACTTACTTTAAAGGATGTGAATCTAGTGGTCATCAGTTGTTTTAATTTATCCAGTATCAATTTTCCAGTCTTTGGTTAACTGCACTCTCAAGTTGGTTTTGAGAAACAATCAATCCGCCAAAGGATATAGTCTTGAAGAGCATTTCTATGAAGGTGCTGCACACCCTGATCAAGAGATCAAGAGGTGAGCATGTTGTGTATTCCTAAACTACTCCAATCTCCTCTCTCTCTCTCTCTCTCTCTCTCTCTCTCTCTCTCTCACACACACACACACACACACACACACACACATGCACACACATATTCAGAGCACATTCATCTAATAGTACCCTAAAGAAAATAGAATATCTGCTTTTCTCTCTAGATCACTAAAGAGACTCTACTTTTGAGTTAAAAAAAGAAAGACTAGTTTATCATCTTTTCTTTGATTTTGTGAGCTATCTCATGCCTATGCAATAATTCACGTATATCTTCATTTATGCTCTGTAATTTAAGATTCATTTCTGTAGATTGCAACCAAAGAAAGCTAACGGAAAAAGAAAATGAACAAGTGAATGAATGAAATAATGAACTACCAAACACCAAGGAGGTACACATCAGAGATTACTAAAAAGTAGATACATTACAATACATAGAGGCAAGTTTAAAAAAAATAGAGGAGCACAAATGAATTTAGAAAAAATAAAATTTAGCTAGCATTTCCCCTAATCTCTTGATTTATGAAGCTTTCTTTAAAGGCCCTTAGTTTTTATGAAGTTAGAATGAGATTTTCTGGCAGAAGCTCATTTGCCTATTTAATTAGTAATTACTAATCCCAAAGGTTAATGTGGAATTGCTATTAATTTTATTTTAAGCTTGATATTCTTCTATAAAGGACAAAACCAATGCATATATTCAGATAATAATCATTAGCTTAACTATTCTAAGCAAGTGAAATATTAAATAGCTATAGCATTTAAAAACAAAATAATATTTATATTCTCACATTAATTTTTTCTATTCGTATTTTATTTCCTCAGAGAATGGTGGAAAAGTGCTCATTTTGAAAGATGTTTCAACCTCACATCATCACTAAATTTCCACAGTATGATTAGAGCATAATATTAGGGCAAATTGCAGAAATTAACAATTTGATCTCATCAATGAAACCCTTTTGCACAATATATGTAACACTTTTCCCCAGCTTTTAAATAGTTTTAGGGTAGGTAACTTTTGCTGAAAGAGTTACCATTACATCTAGGTTTACATTAGAGTTGTAATTTTAGAGAATGTCAGAGCAAAGAGTTTAGAGATAAAATGTGTAGGCCAAACACATTTGTGGTTAGCAAATTACTAGTTGGATGTGTGGGCAGAATTATGGTATCTAAAATGCAACATATCCTCTAATTATCACACAATTCCTGATTGAAAGTGTAGGGAAAATGGATCCAGTTTCAACTGAAGCATCTTGTCATGAACTGTAATGAGTAATGGAGAGACCAACTTGGAGGACTGCCCTTGTAGATACCTTCTGAGACAGGGATTGGGGAAACCAAAAAGCAGTTGCCCACCCTGGAACTTACTCCTTCCTCCTCTACAGGTGCACCAGAAGAGGGACTCTTACTTGCATGGTCATGTTTCTTTTCCTCCACTGGTTGCATTTCAATGAGCCCTAGAGAAAAAAATAATCCAAGGAGTCCAATCTATGGCTAGCCTTTGTGCTAGGCTTCCACTAAGCATTCTCTTAAGAACAAAATCATTTGGAAAATCAAAGTACATTTAAATGATTATATTCTACTGCCTAAAATATATCTGTTACCACAAAGCTCATGCTGTTGACTATAAAAGAAAATACACATTTTTTCATGGCTTGGGAATGCGTATACTTACTTTTCAGTCTGAAATCATCTTGGACTGACATATTTACATTGTAGAATATGTGGTAGATTTTGAAAAAGGAATTATCCTGTGTGATGTGGAGAAAGGATTTTCCAGGTTAAATTTTAAAGGTGTCTCTCTTGTATTTGACATGGGTAATTCTAGTCATAATTTAATGCCTATCAGTCATGGTAAGTGTCTATCCACTTACCAGATGACTGTGTGTATGTTGCATGCAGACAAAACCATAAACATAATACAGAATCAACAAATTGTCAAACTTCTATTAAAAATAGCTCATGGCTATAATTTATTGAACTCTTGTTATGAATATATTATCTAATTTGATTCAGATTTGATATTTACTTTCATCTTGCCCTCATACTTGAAACTGGCATATCTGAGACCCCATGTATCCATTCTATGGCTCAAAATCTCCAAGGTTCACTCCAAATATGCAGTCCAAATATAGACTCCTGACTACCACTCATAGCCTATGGTGTTGTTTTTAAATAACACTAAGGGTCAAAAGAAAAACTTTAGTTTTGTACCAATACTTTCAAATTTCCAAAATATATAAAGAACTCAACACCAAACAAACAACCCAATCAAAAAGTAAGCAGAGAACCTGAACATACAGCTCTTCCAAGAAGACATACAAACAGCCAATAGATATATAAAAAGATGCTCAACCTCACTCTCAGTTAGGGAAATGCAAATCAAAACTATGAGATACTACCTCACACCTGTCAGAGTGGCCATTATCAACAAGACAAGCAATAACAAATGTTGGATAGGTTGTGGAAAAAAGGAATGTAGACTGCTACAACCACCATGGAAAGCAGTCTGGAAATACCTCAAAAAAGGTAAGAACAGAGCTACCATACTACCCAGCAATCCCTTTCCTGGGTATATAACTGAAAAGCTCCATTTCATGTATTTACAAAGATGTATGCACTCTTATGTGCATTGCAGCACCACTCATGGTGGCCAAGACATGGAAATAACCAAAGTGTCCTGTGATGAAGAACTACAACTAGATTAAAAAAAAAGATGTGGTACATATACACAATGCACAATGGAATACTACTCAGCCATAAGAAAGGATGAAATACCGCCGTTTGCAACAACATGGATGGACCTTGAGAATATTATGTTAAGTGAAATAAGTCAGTCAGATAAAGCTAAGAACCATATGATTTCACTCATGTAGGATATAAAACTAAAACTCATGAACACAAACAGTGTGGTGGTGACCAGAGAGAAAGGAGGGGAGAAGGGGATCCTAATATATGACAGGAGAAGATTTGACTTTGGGTGGTGAGCACACAGTGCAATATACAGATCTTGTAACATAGAAACCCACACCCAAAACCTATATGATCATGTTGACCAATGTCACCCCAATACATTTAATTTTTAAAAAGTATGGCTCTCCTTTCTTTGGTACTGAAATTACTTGTCATTTTTTTCTCACTTATGAAAAGAAAGAAATACAAATAGGATAAGAAGTAATAAACTATGTTAGACAAAATATTTGGGAGAGTATAAAAAATACATGATGATACAGAGGAGGAGCAAAGGGAGGGAATGGAAAAGAGGTGATTCATTAAATTATGTTTAACACCAGCCAAAAGCCAACCACATTAGTCAATAACCCAGGTTTGGTGATTTCACTAAGACTGATTTATAGTCTAGAACAGTATCTGGAATATAGTTAGTCCTCAATAAATATTTACTGAATGAGCAAATGAATAAATAAATAAAATGTTTACTTATTTATTTAATTAATGTTTATTGAACATCTATTGTGTGCCAAGAAGTGTTCTGGACAAAACAAATAAAAATTCCTGACCTCATTACATTCTAATGAAGGAAAGTAGACAATAAAATAAAAAAATATAAGTTAATCTTAAAGCATGTTAGGTGGTTATTAAGGTAAGAGCAGAATAAAGCAGGGAAAGTTTGTGGGAAGCATTTATAATTTTAAGTAGGGAGGTCAAAAAAGCTTTGTCAGAAGAATTTCAAGGAAGTCAGTGTGCTGCAGCTGAGCGAGCAATAGTAGCAGAACGTACTGTACGAGATGAAGTCAGGGAGGGACCAGGTCATGGGGATTTTAAGCCATTAAATTGACTCTAGATTTTATTCAGTGAAAAAGGACCCATCAAAGGGTTTGGAGCAAGGACTGATACGATTTAAATTATGTTTCATAGGATCACCCTGGCTGCTATATTGGTAATAAAAACAAGGGACTAGAAAAAGCAGAAGCAAGAAAACCACTGCTAAGGATATATTTTCGAAGAAGAGATAATAATATTTGCTGACACACTGGATATGGGATGTGGGAGAAAGAATAACTCCTGGATTTTGGTCTATACCTGCAGTGTGGACTTGCTGTTGCCTGAGCAGATTTTGGTGAACTGGAAATCAGGTGTTTTATTTTACACATGTTAAGTTGAAGATGCAATTAAACACCTAAGTACTGATGTGTGGTAGGCAACTGCATTTGTGTGTCTGAGGTTCTGGGAAACAGTCTGGGCTGAAGTTACACATTTCTGGGTCATTAGTGTTATTTAAAGCCATGAAACTAAATAAGATCTTCCAAGACTTATTTATTGACTAGAGGCCTGATGCATGAATTTGTGCACCAGTGGGGTCCTCCCACCTGGCCTGTGGGATTGGGCCAAAACCAGTTCTCCGACATCCCCCGAGTGGTTCCGGATTGTGAGAGGGCATAGGCCAGGCCGAGGGACCCCACTGGTGTACAATTGGGGATGGGAGGATGGGGGAGGTTGGCCAGTGGCTCCAGGGCATGTCTGGCCCATCTCTCACTAAGTCCTGATCAGCTGGACACCAGCAGCAAGCTAACCTACCAGTTGGAGCGTCTGCTCCCTGGTGGTCAGTGCACATCATACTGAGTGGTTGAGTGGCCTTAACATATCATTAGCATATCACGCTTTGATTGATTGAATGGGTGACCAGTGGACCTTAGCATATTAGGCTTTTATAATATAGGATAGGAAAGAGGAGATCTAAGAATTAAGTATGGAAACATTCCAACCTTATGAGACCCAGGTGATGAGGAGGTATTAGCAAAAAAGACAGAGAAGAAACATCCAGTCAAGTAGAGAGTGTGGTGCCCCAAAAGTCAAGTGAAACAAATGTTTCTCATTCCCCCATTTGGGATTGGTAGGAGTTGATTCTTTTTTAAAAATATATATATTTTATTGATTTTTTACAGAGAGGAAGGGAGAGGGATAGAGTGCTAGAAACATCGATGAGAGAGAAACATCGATCAGCTGCCTCCTGCACACCCCCTACTGGGGATATGCCCGCAACCAAGGCACATGCGCTTGACCGGAATTGAACCTGGGACCCTTCAGTCCACAGGCCGACACTCAATCCACTGAGCCAAACCAGTCAGGGCAGGAGTTGATTCTTGAAGTTTATTCATTCTTCCTGTGAACAATTATGAGCAGTTATTTTGACTAGGTACTGTGCTAGGCACTATAGATATAGAGATGAATGACTTCCAATCCCATGTCCATGAGAAAAGATATGAATAAACAAGCCACAGTGTGATGGAAAAAGCCTGTGACAGAAATAGACAAAGACTGCTTTGGAAGTCAGAGGAGGGGCATCTCAATCACATGGGTGGGCCTGAGGCCGTGACTCAAGAGAAGATTCCAGCTAAGTGAGGAAAGCAGGAAGAGGAATTTCTAAGATTGGTTTCTGTCTCTCTTACTTGTTTCTTTTGTATGAATATGTTACTTTACTGGGTCATTTTCTTCTGTTTTATTTGGTTGATGCTATGTTTCTTCTCTGCATCTTAATGCTTGACTTTAACTTAAATTATTTTATTCCATTTACATAACTGTCTTTTGGGGTATTTTACAGCTATGATATGTTATTTATTTTGACTAATTTTTATACCTGAAAACTATTTCCATACTCTCTTCCTAAACTTGTTTTTTTAAAATACTTCTTCCTTAGAAACTCTATGATAGTCTAGTCCAGTGATGGCGAACCTATGACACGCGTGTCGGAGGTGACATGCGAACTCATTTTTTTGGTTGATTTTTCTTTGTTAGATGGCATTAAAATATATAAAATAAATATCAAAAATATAAGTCTTTGTTTTGCTATGGTTGCAAATATCAAAAAATTTCTATATGTGACACGGCACCAGAGTTAAATTAGGGTTTTTCAAAATGCTGACATGCCGAGCTCAAAAGGTTTGCCATCACTGGTCTAGTCCATAGTTGTGGCACAAACAAAACACAGTTCCAAGTCTAGGTAACTCCAAGAAATGTGATGATTTTTACGAATATGTTAAGAGACCAAATTCCAAAAGTTTGGAAATAGAAACAATACCAGTGGAGAAAACATCAAATACCACAGTTTTCTCTTCTCATATCCATTTTCTCAAAAACAACCATAAGGCGCTAGCTAGCCAGATCTGTAGTACAGACAAATGTATTATTTCTATATTTGGTGAATTCAATTCTAACTTGCCCTGTGATTTTGTTTGTTATTTTGTTTTTTTAAATACACTTTGCAGGGAAACCTCCTACCAATAGGTGGCGTTTGGACTTTAGAAAAATATTAAACACAGGTATATCTTGACCCAGGAAACAGTACACATTGAGTCACTTAATTTTCTCATTTTAACATAGCTTGCCAAGACATTATCTAATGTGTGGTTAATGCCATCACTGTTTTGCATATCTGTCTGGTGAGCATTAACATATCTTGCAACAGGAATAAAATGATGGGTTCAATATTTTTATATCATATCCTTACATTAATAACTAACTTATTCACAACGTTTTTCCAAACAACTTCGTTTTCAAGAGAGATGGAAAAAAGATGATATAAGATTTGAAATTAAAAATATACAAACAAGCTGCTTGAATATGATTTTTATGTGAAGTAATAGAGATTTAAGAGATCTACTGGTAAACTATAGAAAAGAATATAACATCGTAAAAAGCCCAAAGTAACTGAACCAACTTTGTTTATATATTGAAATTCTCTCCAAAGGTATATAACAAATAACTTATTTGTGAAGCTGTCTGTGTTTTTTCGAGATTAAAGAAAATAATGGTGTTATAGAGAGCTACAACAATGGTATTTAGAAAGGACTGGGATGACTTAAAGAAAATAAATGCAGCTGAGATGGCAGTTCATGTGGATATAAATTAAGTTAGTAAATCAAATCTGTTGCAAGAGTGTTCTTTAAACAATGCAACCATAAAAATACAGTTTTACTCACTGTAACCTTTTACAGAGAACAACAAAATCATGATGTTTAGCCAATCGATCTGTTGTTCCACAGAAATGTTTTACTACATAAAGAAGGCAGTTGATTTATTGTAAAATCATTGAATAAATTGAGGAGTAGATTTTTAAAGTTCCTTCCATACACCAACATGTTGCTCTGAGTTAATTTACCAATCTCCATATAAACTGTTTGGAGATGTTTGAGATGGGAAGTCACTTCTGGCCTTTGATAGGAGAGGTTCTAATTTGTTTTGCTTTTTCCAGGGAGAAAGCTAATCATGAGATGGAACTATATTATTTTTTCATATTGCATTATTATCATCCTATCTAATAATAGTCAAACATGCTAATTGACTGTACCTTCCCTATACCTCCCATTGGCTAATCAGCAAGATATGCAAATTAACCTCCAACAAAGATGGCAGCTAATTTGCATACTGCAGGCAGGCAGCGCCAGTGCTAGCCACCATCCAGGCATCCGTGGGCAATGCCAGAAGCCGCTTGCCTGCTGCCCTGGACCGAATCCGGTCCTAGGCCGCAGGCATGCTGGCCCCGCAAGCCCCAGGAGCCGCCTGCCTGCCACCCAGGACCCAATCCGGTCCCGGGCCACAGGCACACTGGCCCCGCAAACCCCAGGAAAAGCCTGCCTGCTGCCCAGGACCAGATCTGGTCCCTGGCTGCAGGTAAGTCCGGCCCCGCAAGCCCCAGGAGCCGCCAGATATGGCAGTAACTCTATCAGTAAGTACTCTAAAAGTCAGTGGCATAAATGCACCAATTAAAAGACAGATTATGAGGGTGAATCAAAAACAAAACCCAGCCGAAACCGGTTTGGCTCAGTGGATAGAGCGTCGGCCTGCGGACTGAGGGGTCCCGGGTTCGATTCCGGTCAAGGGCATGTACCTGGGTTGTGGGCACTTCCCCAGTGGGGGATGTGCAGGAGGCAGCTGATCGATGTTTCTCTCTCATCGATGTTTCTGACTCTCTATCTCTCTCTCTTCCTCTCTGTAAAAAATCAATAAAATATATTTAAAAAAAAAAAACCACTTTAAATATAAAGACACATATAGATTAAAAGTAAATGAATTAAGCTGCAGCCTGTTTTGCTCACTGGATAGAGCATTAGCCCTTGGACTGAAGGGTCCCAGGTTCAAATCCAGTCAAGGGCATGTACCTCAGTTGCTGGCTTGATCCCCAGTCCCTATCAGAGCATGTGCAGGAGGCAACCAATCAATGTGTCTCTCCCTTTCCCTTCACTCTCTCTAAAATTCAATGGAAAAATATGCTTGGGTGAAGATTAACAAAAACAAAGTAAATGGATTAAGTAACATTAAAGAGATTATAAAAAAATATATTCCAAATTTTGTTAGTTGTATAATGGTTATGTTTAAGTTATTAACACCTAAGAAATTGGGTGAAGGGTACATATAATATGCTGTAGTATTTTATAGTTTTTTTTTACATGTATGAGATTATTTCAAATTAAAATATTAAAAAATTAAAAATTAATAAAATATTAATTGAAATGTATCTGCATTACATGAAAAATCTCCTAATTGCTTCTAGCATAATTTATTAAATTGTTCTAAAATTTACAAGGGTTCAATTAAAAAATATCTTAATTCTAAATGATATAATAGAAAATATATAATAGTGCAGTTATAAGTACTTATCTGAAAATAAAAATTTAAAGAAGTGAATTTAAAGAAAGGATTAGCCAAAGAAAATATATGCACAACCCATGGACAGAAACAACAGTATGGTAATGGCCAGAGAGAAGTGGGAGGCAAGTGCTGGGTAGAGGGGGCAAAAGGGGGGAAATAGGGATATCCTATATAATAATAATAATAAAAGGAAAATATGCAAATTGACTGAATGGCAGAATGGTCGGTTGCTATGATGCTCACTGGCCACCAGGGGGCAGACGCTCAATGCAGGAGCTGCCCCTTGGTGGTCAGTGCACTTCCATATGGGGAGTGCCACTCAATCAGAAGCTGGCTCATGGCTGGCCAGTGCAGTGGTGGGGGCAGGAGCCTCTCCCACCTCTGTGGCAGCACTAAGAATGTCAAACTAACGGTTTAGGCCCGATCCCTTGGGGGCCTAAGCCTTTAGTTGGACATCCCCCGAGGGCTCCCTGGCTGCCAGAAGGATGTCTGACTGCAAGCTCAGGCCTGATCCCCTGGGGAGTGGGCCTAAGTCAACAGGTGGACATCCCCCAAGGAGTCCTGGACTGCAAATGGGTGCAGGCCGGGCTGAAGGACCCCCCTAAGTGCACAAATTTTTGTGCACTGGGCCTCTAGTTCTAAATATAATACACTATTTTACAGTTTATAGACTCTTATAAAACATTAACAATTAGAGATAGAATCTACACTAATAAAAGAGAAACATGCAAATTGGTGTCACTCCGCTATACCCACCAGCCAATCAGAGCGACTATGCAAATTAACCGAACAAAGATGGCAGTTAATTTGCATATGCAGGCCAAGCCTTGCTGTGGTTGGACCAAAGGCCTGGGTCCTGGATGCCGGAGGAAAACCGGTGCTGGCAGCCAGGGGAAGGAAGGCCTATTGCGCAAATCTTCGTGCAACGGGCTTCTAGTTCACTTATAAAACAGGCAACCTGGACATGGATTTGGACTGGTTCATGTCCACAGGATGTAACTCTTCTTATGTATTGGTTAGGACTCCTTTGGTTGCATCTGATGAAGATAACTCTAGTTAATTTAATCTAAAAGAGGGATTGATTAGAATCAATGACTTGTAGAAACTACTTGTGGTACAAATATGGATATGATTCTTTTCCAATTAAGCTCTCAGGCTACTCTCTGTGCACATTAATTGAAAATCCAATTTCTCTTTGAAGGAATGCACTACTCTGTGAATTGGGCTTCCTCCATTCATAACTGTTTCCAAAAGCCAGATAGGGGAAGAGTTGGGGAGGTGGGTCATTTTGTATTATGCCCCAACTGAGAAGTGACTGCTTAGGTCAGTTGTCCATCTGACAGCCAATGCCCCTTTGCCTGTTACACCATCATTGGTGATCCAACTCCTGCTTCATGCAACATGTTTGCATATTTGGGATCTTTAGGTAAGAAGATTATTTTTAATTTACACTCAGATGCTCAGCCATTGCTCCCAGGCAAAGCCACATGCTGGAATGTATAGGTCTAGGGGAGCACCGAGTCTTGCAACATGCTGCTCCAGAATGCCATTCCTTACGAGCTCAAGGTGTTGGCACTGTTTCTAGAACAGACCCTTCCCATCTTCTTGGTGAGCTTCATTTAGGAGTCTTTGAGAGCCTATCCTTCCATTGGAACTCATGTGGGACCATCACAATCCCTCAGAAAGCCTCTAGTTATATTAAATTTCAAAAGTGTATGAACTGCAATCTCAAGCACTTTCTTCCACGGGGCACCTTGCTTCTTCAGCCTGCTTCTAGGGATAGCACCTAAGAGGAGCAGCCTTGATTGGCACACACGTTCTTTGTCTCTCTGTTCGAGGTCTTTGGTGTCTTGTCTTACGTTTTCATAATTAAGAGGTAGTACTCAAGCGTTTTGGAAAAAGTCAGAAAAAAAATCTACCACCAAGTGATTTTCTATGTCTACATAGATAAAGGAGTAATGGCTGGCAGCTTTTCATTTAAAAACAAACAAACAAATGTGTGCG
This sequence comes from Myotis daubentonii, assembly GCF_963259705.1. Classification (NCBI taxonomy): domain Eukaryota; kingdom Metazoa; phylum Chordata; class Mammalia; order Chiroptera; family Vespertilionidae; genus Myotis; species Myotis daubentonii. The sequence goes on from NC_081841.1 coordinate 58,680,044, forward strand.
CGTGTTTCTATGTTTTTAAATACCCCTCTACCAATGGATAACGGGTTGATTTATGGGACCCAGAGTCAGAGATGCAACCAGGCCTCTAACCAGGCATCTGAAAGATGTCAATACTCTCTTTGCATTTTCCCCACCCTCTCTGCAGACCAGGGTTTTCTATCCATTCTATGCGACCTGGTTATTAGCATCTGATTTTCAATGTTTCTGTGTACCTACCCCCAAAATGAATTCCATCTTGGATTCAGTCCTGAATTCTTTAGAAACTATGATTAGTCTGGCTTAAGTGAGTTGTCCACCTGAATTCCAATTGTTGTGACCAAAGGGTCAAGGACATATAATATCTAGTGATTGCCGGTCATTCAGAACTATTTTTCTTTCTTTTTCATTCAGAACTTTTGATTAAAGGACAGATCCAATCCTTAGGGCTGCCATGCTCAACTGTTTAGGTTGTGAACTATTCAAGAGCATCACATCAGAACACTCTGCACATCACAAATACCTTTTTTTGTATTCTTGTAACAGTGTCAGCAGTTTCATTGTAACTGTTGACTTTAAAGACAAACTATTTCCATATTTATACTGACAACTTCTGACCATGAGTCTTGTTCCATAGAAATGAATACATTATGACAATTTTATGACCAATGGAAATAAAGTGTGTTACTCTAAGACATATTAGATATTATATAATTATGTATACATGTACACATAATATTATATCCCATTAACTTTGAAAGAGCAAATATCTAATTTTATAAGTTCCCTATGAATATTAGAACATGGCTACATTTGTATTCTATATTTGAGTTCATTTAATTTTCCATTTATTTACTAGTGGTATTATTGAGTTCTTTAGTTAAGTTTACAAGTTTTTTCTTTATGAATCACTATCCAATAAGCAATAGCTATGTGTCTTCAAAAACCTCTTAAGTAAGTATTTCAACATATAAACTAGAGATTACCACAAAATGAGCCACAAAATAAACAACGGTTGATTATTTTTTATAAAAATTTTACCAATACAAAAATTAACTCCTAAAAAACTCAGCAACTTATTACACAAGTATATTTGAAATTGTTTTGAATGATAAAGTGCTGAATAGTTACTAGATATACAAAAAGTTTTTTTTAATCATGGCCATAAAAAACAGAAAGCTACTATAAAGGAAAACAAAACCGCTATAATTACTCAATGAAATTTTGGAGAGGAAAAGGTAGGAAAAAAAGAAAAGTACTTTAGAGGGCCTACTGTGTGCAGATTGTGGCCACAGTTGGGGGACAGATGAAGCATGGGCAATGTACTGGTGAAAGCCTTTCCTACAGAATTTCAAGGAAAACCAGGAACAAAAAAATTACAAAGAACATATTACACCCAGCATACTTTCTGCTGACCCAGGTACATAGCCTACATAGTAATATATGTTCTAAAAGATAATACCAATATGACATTTTCAGAAATTTATTCTGAAAACAAAATCTTCAAAATAGTGAAAAACCATTGCATCCTGTTTAGTTCATTATCTCTGATAATTATGTAATTTTAAAAATTATTTTGAACTCCAGGGATGTGAAAATCATCTGAGGATTGAGACTAATTATACAATTGTTGGCAGCATTCACAGCATTTTTGTAAACAATCAAAGTGAAATACTCAGTCACAATAGTAGTGCTTTTAGTTGAAATCAGTTTTGTGGATATCATTATCAATGATAAGAAGAAGACATTATATACTAATGATAAAAATACTGATAGGCCTTTTTGAACCCATAATATATAATTCAGTTTTTGGCAAGCTAGTACCCATCATCCAGAACATCATCCAAGAAACTTTGTGCATGATAATGAAACTTTTCATGTAGCAGAAACCAAAGCAAAATTTGAAAGCATCATGGAAGAACCTCTATGCATAACATAAATATTGAGAATAAATCATCTTGCACATTATTTAGGGGATGGAATACAAAACCAGATTTTGGAGAAGGGTTTTATATATATTTTGGCAAATAAATAAGTAAGTAAGTAAGTAAATAAATAAATAAATAAATAAATAAATAAACAGACTTATAAATAAATAACTAGACTTAAAAAAGAATAGATCTAAGCCAAAAATATTTTAGACACTTGGGATTCTAAAGAGTATTGATTTGAAAATATGGGAAACAATGATTTATTACAACAGATCCTTAAAACAATTCTAAAGCACTCTAAACTTTTCATTCTGTAACAATGAGGCAAAAAGTTCTTTTATTATCACTTAGGTTTTTAAAATATTTTTATATGTTTTTATTTATCTCAGAGGGAGGAAGGGAGAGAGGGATAGAAACATCAATAATGAGAAAGAATCATTGATGGGCTAATTCCTGCACTCCCACTACTGGGGATCAAGCCCACAACCTGGGCATGTGCTCTGACTGGGATTCGAAGGGTGCCTTCCTGGTTCATGGAGGTCAATACCCAACTGCTGAGCCATACCAGCAAGGCACTTAGTTTTTTAAAAAAATATATTTTTAAACATTATCCAAGGGTCATATAATTACTGCTCTTTGGCTTCAGTGAAATAATGAAATGTTTTGAAAACACATTTAACAAACACAATTGTAAAACCATTGCAGAATCCACAATGAGAAATTCAAGTCATTTTCATTGGGCCATGAAAACTCAATTAGATGCAGTGTGCGCTCTTATACAAACTGTTGGTGATATTAATAAAGATGTAAATTATAGAACACGGGCCAAAAGTATTGCAAAATTGTCTTTTTTGTATTTGTTTTCTAAGTAATAATTTGGCTCAATGTTTTAAGTGAAATGATGCATAAACCAAAATTCAATATACATAATGTCCTTGAAAGCATCAAAGTGATTCATAATTTTAAAAAATTATATAGAAGTGATAGTACTTACAAAGTCTAAATCATTAACGTCAAACAAATTGTATCTTTACATTGATACCAATTTCTCCAACATAGGAAATACTAGGACAAGGAAGACTTTATTTGGACCTCAAACCCCATGATCAGTTCACAATTTAAAATTAAATTTCAAAATCAGTGTCTTCTAATTTTATGTAAAAAAAAATACTATGTTGGAAAAATAGATCTATGATTATAAAAATTTCATGGCTTCTTTAATATTTTGTGACATTATTTTGAAGAATTATGATCAAATTAATAATTTACAAAGGACTCAGAATGAGTGAGTGCTCTGCTGTGGTTTCTACCTGAGGGGACAGTGAGAACCTGATCACACCCAGAGAGATTAGGTTTGTAGGAAGAAATCTCTGGATTAGCTGTCAAAGAATAACTCTGAGATTAGTTTAAAACATTGAGGATTTACTCATATAGAAGAAAACACAAAAACTAGTACAGAACTCATAAAAGCAAAAGCCACAAAGATTTACCAGAAAAAGTGGTTAGTTGGTTTAAATAAAAACTTGGCATGTGAGTTCAGAATTGGTTGATTGGTGTAGACCAGTTGTTGAACTTCAAATCCCTCTGTATATTTTTTAAAGAAGAATGCTACAAGAGACTGTTGAATCTAGTGACCATATCTGTACAGAAATAGCATAAGTGAGCATTGAAGCAGTTTATAAAGAGTCTCATTTTCTATGGAAGTAAAACATATGATTATTTTATAATAAATTACAATATATCTTGTAACTTTGAGTTTCTAATTTTTTCTTTATTTTGTTTTCATAACCATTTATCTCCCCTATACCCTTTTCCACTTCCACCCAACCCCCTCCTCTGAGTTTCTAATTTTTGTGATTAAAATTTTAATTTTTTATAATTTTGTTTACTAGTTTTACTTGTATAATTTGCATAAAAGTCATTTTATATTTGTTTAACTTGCTATTATATATTAAAATACACTAACTTTAAGTCCTGGCTAGGTAGCTCAGTTGGTTAGAATGCCATCATGATACACCAAGGTTTTGGGTTTGATCCCCAGTCAGGGCACATACAAGAAGAAACCAATGAATGCATAAATAAGTAGAACAACAGATCAATGTCTCTCTCTCCCTCTCAAACCAATAAATACAGTTTAAAAATTATATATACTAATTTTAAAAATTTTTAGTTAAGTTCAAGGAAGCCTTTTCTAATTCACATTTAAAGCATTATTTTGGCTGTCAGTAGTTCTGCTGATTGATATATTCTCCATAGAAAATAGACTTCAGAAAGATTTTAAGAATTTTCATGGAAACAATCGAAGTGTCCATCGGATGAATGGATAAAGAAGATGTGCCATATACACAATAGAATACTATTTAAAATGGAATATTTTTTAAAATTTATTTTTATTGTTGAAAGTATTACAGATGTCCCATTTTTTTCTCATTGATCCCCTCCACCCTGTGCCCTCCCCTCCCAGGCCTTCACCACACTATTGCTGGTGTCCTTGGGCTACGCATATACACATGTAAGTTCCCCAGTTAATCTCTCCGCACGCCCTCCCTTCCCTGCCTTCCCTCTGAGATTCTTCAGTCTGTCCCATGTGTCTATGTCTCTGGACTTGTTTTGTTCACCAGTTTATTTTGTTCATTAGATTCCACATATGAGTGAGATCATCTGATACTTGTCTTTCTCTGACTGGCTTATTTCCTATAGCATAATACTCTTTAGGCCCTTCCACGCTATCTCAAAAGGAAAGAATATATGCACCCCAATGTTCATAGTAGCACAATTTACAATAGGTAAGATCTGGAAACAGCTCAAGTGCCCATCAGTAGGTGAGTAGATAAAAAAGCTGTGGTACATATACATCATGGAATACTATACAGCTATAAAAAAGAAGGATCTCTTACCCTTAAATGGAATCTTGTCATTTGCTACAATATGGATGAACCTTGAGCTAATTATGTTAATTAAATAATTCAAAGACAAGTACTGTATGATCTCATTTATATGTGGAATCTAAAAAATAAAACAAGCAAACAAAACAAAATTAAACAAACTTTAAAGAGAAGGGATTAGTGGTTGCCAGAGGGGAGGGTGGTGGGTAAAAGGGGTAAAAAGATGCAACCTTCCCATCTATAATAATAAAAGCATAATATGCTAATTAGACTGGATGTCCTTCCAGACAACCTTCCAGATAAGCAGGGGCTGCAAGGGAAGCCGGGCCCGGGTGCCAGAGGGAAGCTGGTGCTGGCAGCCAGGGGAAGGAAGGCCTACTCTTGCATGAATTTTGTGCATCAGGCCTCTAGTTATAAAATAAATGTCATGGAGATGTAATGCACAACATAGTGACTATGGTTAATAATACTGTAGTGTATACTTGAAAGTCTGAGTTGTCCAAGAGAATTTTTTTAGATGGTGGAAATGTTCTGTATCTGTGCTGTCCAATATGATAGCCATTGGCCATCTTTGGTTATTGAACACTTGAGTTTATTTATTTAATTTAAATTTAAATGTAAATACTCACATGTGGCTAGTGTTTTCCATAATGGATAGTGTAGCTCTAAGCCACCCAATGGATAGGGGAGGGAGAAATTTCTTCAGGGAGGAGAAATTTCTATAAGGCTTTATAGAGTAAGTTTACAGGAAAACATTTTAACTCTGTTGTTTTTTTATTTCACTTAAAAGAGCACATTAAACAGTGAGTAGAAATGGCATTTTAAACATCTTAACTGAATGATGATGGATATTATGAAATTAATTTTCAATTGCCTTTGACCCTGAGATGCTACTGCTGACTTGATTACCACAGTGGCCATGGAGACAAAGAAAGGAGAAAGAAAAGACACTCGTGGGTGGTTACAGAGCAGAGCAGCGGGGCCCTTTCCTGTGTGTGCTCTATTAGGCTAATTTCCTAGCCAGCCCATTTGTATAATCTACACTAATAAAAGAGAAACATGCAAATTGGTGTCACTCCGCTACGTCCACCAGCCAATCAGAGCAACTATGCAAATTAATGCAACAAAGATGGCGGTTAATTTGCATATGCAGGTGTGGAGTGAAGACTGAAGACAACTGAAGATGGCAGCAGCCATGTAGCTGGAGCAGCAGGAGGCTAGGACTCTGCTCAAGGAGTGGCTGGGGGCCTGGGTCGCCGGGGGCAACCCAGGCTTCCAGCCCACCCTGGGCTCCGCTCAAGGAGAGGCTGGGGGTGACCCAGGCTTCTAGCCAACCCTGGCCTCACTCAAGGAGCTGGAAAAAAAAAAGGAGGGGCTGGGAGCAGCCAGAATGGAGAAGCCAAGCCTTGCTGCTGCGGCCAGACCAAAGGCCTGTGTCCCAGGTGCTGGAGGAAAACCAGTGCCAGCAGCCAGGGGAAGGAAGGCCTATTGCGCGAATCTTCATGCAACGGGCCACTAGTTCTATATAATGTCTTGGTTTCTTGAAATTATTTTCTTTAGTGTTTGTTTTTTTTAAGAAAAACAAACTAAAACAAAATATAAATGATCTTTGTCAAAGCCTCACTGTGTATCTTTCCAAGATTACAGTGAATCCTTTAGCAACTAACGGCTATGTGCTTAGGACATGGGAGGTATTCAATACACATTTGTTACATACATTCACGATTAAATTTTATTCCTGAAGAGAGATCAGTTTTTACTGTGACATCCTAAATTGGAAGTTTAGACCAGAAGCATTCTCCCTCTCATTATCATCTTTATTTCAAGCTTGTAAATATGATATATTTTTCAGCACTATTGGAAGGTACAACAGAGATTGGCTCACCTCCCAGCCAAGAGGTAAACCTAGTGTTTGATAATGTAGGTTACTCAAGGCCATTGACTCCTTCAACTAAATATTTTCTGAAGTTGTTAAATTTTTTTATCATCTATTAAAATAGAACCTGAAAAAATCAGTTACAATCTCATTGTAAAGTTTCCATAAGGCATATCAAGGGTGAGTTATTTCATTTCTGCTATTGACTCATATTATTGTTATAATGTAAGAATTTTTACAGCAATTCCATGTTTCCTTTGATGTAGATTGGAGTTACCTTTGCATCAGGTGCAGTAACTCTTGAACACTGGGCTACGTTCTGAGAACAAGCTTGTTAACTACCCACAGGGAAGTGGGAACACTTCCGCTTTCTGGTCTGTCGTCTGTGATGAGCCCTCCTGTGAGCTAGACCCTCTGTTATTTGTTCCTGCATCTGTCTGCACCTCCCATCCCTGCTCTGCCACATGTGGCTGCCTCACCCCCTTGCTGACCCGAGGCTTCCTTCAGACCTAATCTTTCAGAATACATGGAACCAACAGCTTCCCATAGGAGAGTTCTCATATGACACAAATCTTTGCTGAAACCCCTGTGTGTGTTTCCCAAGACTTTATTCTTCAAAAGCAAAATGAGAAAGAAAGATAAGGAAGAGGAAACAGAGAAAAAGAGGGAGGGAGAGAGGGAGGTAACTTTCTCCCCAGCTAATGTTGAGCAACAGCCTAAGCTCCTTGCAGCCCCAGTGAAAAACAACAGGGGTGACTCATTAATTCTCAGTATACTTAGCTTCTGTGTAAGAGGAATTCACCATGGGTGAAGGATTACCATAGATCTTTGTAATTGCTGCAGATCTAACACAATGACTCCCACATAGCAATTGTCAAATGCTTGTGGATTAACCAGAAGGCAAGTAGAGCATCTCCCCTCTAAATCAGCATTCACAGGAATCCATGGTTTCATTTTTATCTCTCAAACTGAATAGAAATTTCATTAGGATATTAATTTTCTAATGTAGTTTAGAAATAATTTTAATCTTTGTGATTCATTGAACTAAAATGCAAATCAAGTAGCAGCGCTGGTAAATGTGGGAGATAAAATAGTATGGAGCGAGGGAATGAAAGGCAAGCACACCTGGAAAAATAGCATTGGATCTCATTGTATTAAATGTCTGTTCTAGATGAAAATGGCATGTGCAAGCTCATACATCACCAATTTTAAAAGCACAAGAAAATTAAGTATCTCTTAAAAAGTGATTTGAAAAGAGCACTTGGAAAGGAGGCTGCAAACTTTTTGACAAACATTTTGTATTGAATGAAAGTTTATTTTTCCTATAAAATGCTCAAAAGTAGTTGGTGATTTATCACATTCCAAGAGTTAATTTATATTGTGCCACGTGTTCTACTTTACCATTTCTTTAACTAAAGGCCTATAAAGGATGAAGTTATTTAATTGGCACTTCTTACTCATCAGTATTTGCAAAAATCTCTATAAGACACACCTGATTCTTTTTCTTCTTGCCTACACAAACACAAATACACGCCCACTGTGAACACACATATACCCTCAGCAGTATTCTGAGGTCCAATACATTCCAGCTAACTAAAATACACACATGCACCAACACACACCTCAGGAAGTCTAGATTGGAGACCTGTATTTGCATCATATGTAAAGAGTTCAAAGTATTTGATTGAACAGTATACCAATGAAGCTCGGTCTGCATCTCTGAAGTAATCAGAGAATTTTTATAGTTTCCTCGATCACTTAGGAAAATTATCTAACCATAGAGCTCTCTGCTATTATCATTCATTCATTGCCTTTGACTCTTCCTCTGAGTTCTCTCCAGAAAGTAGAGCCTGAGACAAAAAGTATGTGCAGGTAGTTTATTTTGGGAAGTGATCCCAGGAGGCAGAACAGGAAGTTCAGGGTAAGAGGCCAACCCAATCTGAGGGTGTGTTCTCAAATGGTTCACTGTTGTGGGCAACTGGAGCTCAATGACACAGGGCCTTTCTGACAAGCCACATAGAGCTTGCCTTAGCATTACCCCCTGAAGAAAGGGTGTATTTATCATCCACCTCCATCTTTCACTGATCTACAGCTGCTCATTGGAAGCCCAGAGGCTGATGAGAAATGACACATGGTGCCGCAGAATCAGGTTGCTGTCAAGTTATATCTGCAAAACTGGCTGCCACAGAAATGGATGGATTAAACAGTGGGCTGAGAGGTGTTCAATACAATCAGTTAGCATCTACTGAGATGACACTAAAGAGACTATGGAGAGAGCAAACACACACATGCCAGTACAAAAACAGGTAGAGGAAACAGAGAAAAAGAGGGGCGGGGGGAGATAACAAGGCATAACAAGGATAAGAGGAAAAACACTATCAAAAACTCTCTGTATGGTTGGTGGGCTCAGTGAAATGGCATCACAACTCAACTTCGACTGTTCATAATGCCATATTGGTATTAGTAGTATCAATACATAGAATGAATTTAATTTTTTAACATATTTTTTTTTTGCCATTGTTCTTTCTCAATATGCTATAATAATTTATAGTAAAAGAAATCAAAATTTCTTCTTGTTTTTCATTTTAGCTTCTGTTTAGAATCACCTGTAGCTGATCAGATCTCCATCTGCTCACTAGAACTCCATCTGAATCCTTGTTGCAATCTGCACATCACCTCACTGCCTCTCACATGTGCCATGCTCACCACTGCGTCTGTGCTCTTGCTCACATAGTTCTCTTTTCTCTAGACCCAAATTTTCCCCCCAGTTTATTGAAATTCTGCTCATTCTTTATGGCCCACTTCACATTACCTCCTCTGTGATTATTTTCTGACTTCTACTTTCCTTAATTTATTTTCTTTTCTGGAATTATACAGTAATCCTCCCCTATGCTGTGCAACAGCACATCATTGTGTTTGGGAATTTTATTTACTTATGTGTACACCTTGCTTATTCAAACTATATGGTAAAGTTTTGGGGCAGAACCCAATGTTGGTTCTTCTTTGTATTCACTGAAATATCTCAGTGTACTACTGGGTAATAACTATCCTTGTAATCCTGTCCATATATTATAATATAATCCTGTCCATATATTAAACCATTTAATTTTTACAAATACCTAGTGAGGTGTATGCAATTATTATCCTTGTTTTGCATTTGAGAAAACTGAGTCTTAAATTGAGGAACTGCTTGGAAAGTTGGAAAGTCTGGTCTTGATCTCTTTTATGCCAGGCTTTGGTTCTGAACTACTCTGTCACAAACTTCCTACATTCAAGCAAGTGTCGCGGATATACCAGCATAGACCTAAGTTCCAAAGTATGGGATTTGTTTGTGAAGGCCTGAGGACAAGACGAAACTTCACTCCCCTAGGATACATCGTTTATATCTCAGTGGCATGTTTAATAGCAACAACAAGGAAACAGTTGTGAGCAATAATACTCGCTAATACATGACTTCTTGCAATCTCTTCTCTGTACTACGTTCGGCATCAAGGCATTCATTTATTCCCCAAATATGATTTGGCATCACTACACACATTTCAGCCATCATGAGAAACATCGATATCTTAGTCATGTCCCTCAAGGAGCTTGCATTACAAACACAGGCAACATGGAACTAAGGTTTCCTAGAAGAGACGTAATGCTGGAATCATGACTCGTGCATATGGAAATCACAGGTGCCATTAAATTCATCAGTGCTCTTTCGCATTCGCTATTTCTGAGATTCAATCAGGGTTTACCAAAGAAGAAAACCCAACAGCCTGAGGAGTCTTCGGAAACACATCATGCTCAGATTATCATACATCTGTGTCCTGCTTGTGATGGTGGCGTTTGTGTCACATCAGGCTATAAAACAGATCTTGTCCAGTTCTAAATAATAGCTCAAAGCATCCATGGCAAAACAAAACAAAACAACAAAACAGTCTTTGATATCTGTATTTTACCTTAAAAATTCATTTAGGTTCAGTGTTCCATGTGTGTTTTTAAATTCTTTTTAGAAATTTTAAATTACTACAAAAAACAAATAGATCCCAAATTGAAGTCACGCTCAAGTCATTGCTTAATTGGTAATTTGCTGTTTTACTAAATTGTGATTGATTTTGAAAAACAAAACAACAAAAAAGAAAGGCCCAAAGGCAACTCACACTGCATGTCAGATTCAATGCCCATGTGAAAGCCACTCTTACCATAGTGCCACAGTATTTTTAGATATATATATAAATATAAATGGCAAATGTTTTTTAAAAATATTCATTCTTGTTAGCCATGCCAGCTATTGATGAGGAGAAAGTCCCAGAGCGTCACAAATAGTAGGAAGGTCTGATATTTAAGGACACTCTTGGGGGAAATTTTGGTAATTGGATCTTTTTGCTATGAGGTTGCATCTCTTATCCATAGCAAGAATTGAAAGGGTATCTGATCCCCTGGTCAGTCTCTTTTTGTGGCTCAGAGATATACACCTCAAGTAACTATTTTAATGAAGAAATATGTCTGATGTTAGTATCCTTCATCTCTAGTACTATAATTTTCATCACAGGTCAATGAACTGAGATTTTTAAATAACTTAAGAGTTTCCATAATCAAGTCTTTTCATTGGATACTCACATTCAGTTTGCTTCACCATGATCCCGTCAGAGCCTGTGAAAACTTTCACAATTTTGCCTTGCAGTTGTTGATTGAGAGTTAGCCCTGAGGGGACAATTGGTACACAATTCAATTCTGCAAACAAATCTCTATCCTGCGGATAAACAATATATTCACACATCTGGATTTTTGTCCTTTTTCTTGGTGTCATTTTGGTCAGGATCTTTCCTTTCTCCCAGCTGAACCAATAAACACCTTTCCTGTAGAGCAAGCTTCCAAAATCATTTGTTTTACTTCACATTTGTCATAGAAAATACCAGGCACTTTTGTTTGATTTACCATTTATTTACCATTAATTATATTTAGCATTAATTTACCATTTACCAATCTATTTAATGCCATAGCTCAGTCTCTTGACTGGATTAAGCGGCTAATTTAGTAGTGTGTTTATTCACACATAATGCACACACATGGTTGCATGCACAAACATCAGTAGAAATGTAATTTCCATTCAGATATATTTCAACAATATTCTTTGATAAAATACACACATTCATTAACCCATTTGTGGATATCCAGGTTTCAAGACAAGAAAGATGATTCAGGTTTATAATAATAGTATGATAATAATAATAGTAATAATTAAAATTTCTTTTATAAATTAGTTTAACAATTTATGATTAATATTTATTATCTCAATTGATGTCAAAAGCTTTAAGTTTTCTCTGATCCCTCTGAGCCAACAACACAATATTCACTATTTTCTAATTCTGATAAATGTGATTGGGAACTCCTACCAATATCTGCTTCACTTCCAGGACTTTGTAGAAACATAGAACAAGATCCTTCAATGTCAATAAATACTTTTTACGTGGCTATAATGTGCTAGACCCTATTCTAAGTGGTAAGGGAAGAGTGAAAATAAGACAGATACATCCTCTGCTTTCAAGAGATAAAAGCTCATAAAGGAACTACAATATTTTCTCTTCCACTATGAAATGGTCCTTTCTACCTGGTGGTAGTAATGTGACTTGCTATAGAGTAAAGTGGTTGTTACCTATTGCTTAAAGTCACAGAATCTACAGAAATTTTACCAATTTAATAAAGGTCAATACAAAAAGCGAAACTACTAAATAAATAATATGTCCATACTGTGGAATACTACACAGCAGTTAAAATGAATGCTATAGCTCTATATGTACCCATATAGAAAAGTCTCAATGACATAATGGTAATACAAAGGTAAGCTTTCAAAAATTCATATAGTATGCTGTCATTTATCCAGTCCAAAGCCATATTAAATAACTGCATAGAAAAATATTGATAAGAGTTACTTTGGGAGAAAATTGGAATGGGGGTGGTATAAGAGGTCTAATTTTATCTGATCACTTAAATTTTCAGAATGAAAACTATATATTACTGATATAATTAAAAATACATCTTAGACACCTCATGTTCATGGGTTGGAGTATTTAACCTAATAAACAGGTCAATTCTCACCATATTCATCTATAGGTTTAATGCAATTCCTATCAAATGCCAGAAAGATTTTTAGCAGATTTAAACAAGCATATTCTAAAATGTATATGAATAACTACCCCATATTGAGACTTACTATATAACTAAAGTAATGAAGAAGCTATGATTATGGTGGAGGGACAGACACATAGACAAGTGGAACAGAATAAAGAAGCCAGAAGTAGACCCATACAAATATTCCCAACCGATGTTTGGCAAAGGTGCAAAAGCAATTCAATGAAGAAAGAATATCCTTTTCAAGATATGGTGGTAGAATAATTGGCCATCTCCAGAAAAAATAAAATAACCTTAGACTAAGCACCACACTTATACAAATTAACTCAATGTGGACCATGAAATTAAATACAAGATATAAAATACAAAACTTTTAGAAAAAATATAGAGAAAATCTTCAAGATCTAGGGTTAGACAAAGAGTTCTGAGATTTGACACAAAAAACATGAGTCCTGAAAGAATTGAAATATGGGACCTCATCAAAATTAAAACCTTTTTCTCCATGAAGTCCTATGTGAAGAGGATAAAATAAAGGCTACAGTTTTGGATAAAATATTTACAACCCATACATTTGATAAAGAACTAGTAGAACTTTCAAAACTCAAATGTTAAACTTCTCATTTTTCAAACTCATAACAAAACCGAATACCAAAATTACAAAATGAGCAAAATACATCAAAAGACATTTCACTGAGGAGGACATACAGATGTCAAATAAACACTGTGGAAACAGTTATGTAGTTTCTTAATAAATTAAATATGCACCTTCCATATAACCCAACAATTATACTCCCGGGCATTCATCCCAGAGAAATGGAAATTAAGGTTTACACAAAAACTTGTACATGGATGTTCTTAGAAGCTTTATTTATAATACTCTCAAACTGGAAGCAATTCAAATTTACTTCGGAGGATGAACAGTTAAATTAACCGTGGTGCATCCATATCATGGAATTCTAATCAGCAACAAAAAGGGACAAACTTTTGATTTACATAATGACTTGGATATATCTCAAAGGCATTATGCTGAATGAAATAAGCAAATTTCAAAAGGTTCCATGGTGTATTTTTCCACTTTTATAAATTTTTTGGTAATAAAATATTTTAGAAATGAACCAATTAGTGGTTCACAGAGGTTAGGGAGAGAGAAGTGAAGAAGGAAAGTTGGTGTGGTCATAAAAGCAATGTGGTATCCTTGTGGTTATGCAACTTGTTTAGTATCTTGATTGTGGTAATTGATATGTAAAGCTACACATGTGATAATATTTCATAAACTATATACACAAAGTTAGCGAGAAAGGGAGAGGACAAGAAAGGAAGAGAGAGAAATGAGTAAAACTAGGAAAATTTAAGTAAATTGGGTGGATTTTTTTCAATGTAAATATCCTGGTTGTGATATTATACCACAATTTTACAAAATGTCATTGGTGAGGGAAACTGGGTAAACTGTACACATATTTTCTCTGTATTATTTAGTACAACTAAATGTGAAGCTACAATTTTCTCAATAATAATTTCAATTAAAATACATTTTAGGAAACAATGAAAAAATTTGCAGTGTTTTAGCTATAAGCATTACCTCCACATAGTGCTGAATTGGTGATTCATCCATGTGAGTCTTGGTTATATTCTTGTATTATGTAAAAGCATATACAGTACTTCTTACAATCCACTCATTAGACTCCCAAAGTATATGTGTATTTCCAGAATATAAAATACCTTTACTGCAGGTTCTCACCAGAAAACATAAACCTAAACTATCTGCTGTTCATGATACTTTTTTGAATTACAAGCTCCCCTCAAACTATGAAGAAAACATTGACCTCCATCAGTATAAAGTATACATTTGTGAATGAGCATGCACACACACACACACGTGCGCACACACACACACACACACATACATGTTAGCACGTGATTAAAGGGAGGTCACAGACACTATCCCTTCTTAAGGATTCCTCTTCTATATATTCTGACTTTTGTCTTTGGCTCAGACAAAGCTATTAGAAAGTTTCCTACTTATACACCTGGATACTATGGTAGGTTGCATAGGTGAGTCATCCTATCCCATTCAGGTTTTCACTGAAATTATGACTGATCATTGAATAGTATCCGCCCTGAAAACTAGTTATTAATTACTACTAGGAAAAAATAATTTCAAGAAATTTTTATTATTTTAGTGCAGATAGTTTCAGATTGACGCATGACTTAAACCTTTCACCTGGAAACTAAGTAGAAGAAACTATGAAATAACATCCCTCAGTAACTCCTCAGGGGGGCGAGTCACTGGGTTGAGGACAGAATGTCAGGCAGTCAGAGGCACATCTTGATTCCAGCAGAGCTCTGAGAAGCATGCCCCTGGCCAGAGTCAAAGCCCAAGGCGATGCCTACCTCCAGCTTACACTTGTCTGAGACTGCCCCAGTTATACCGAGGGCAGAGCCCTGCCAACACACACTGATAAGGGCAGTCTTGTCAGGAGAATGAGCACTCTGCCTCAGCTTCAGGCTAATTAAAAAGAAAGGATTTCTCTTGAAAAGCCAAATAAAAAACATCTTCCATAAAAGCTCTGATTCCATTCCACCTCCCTCCTCCCTTTCTCCAGGCAAGGTAAGAATTATAGTAAATTTTAACTTTCATTCCTTTTACCTAAAAGATTTGTATAGAACAAACTCCAACACAGTCCTCAGTATCACCAAATGGTAAATTCTTAGTTTTTTTCTTGATTTTTTTTACAGAGACGAAGGGAGAGGGATAGAGAGTTAGAAACATCGATGAGAAAGAAACATCAATCAGCTGCCTCCTGTACACCCCCTACTGGGGATGTGCCCACAACCAAGGTACATGACCTTGACTGGAATCGAACCTGGGACCCTTCAGTCCTCAGGCCAAAGCTCTATCCACTGAGCCAAACTTGTCAGAGCAGTTTTTCTCTTATTTTGACCTCTTGACGGCACTGGACATTCACTCACATTTTCCTCATTCTTAACACATTTGCTACTTGTCTTCAGGGCTTCACAATCTCCTGTTCCTCCTCTTTCTTCATCGGTCACTTCATCCCAGACTCCTTTGATGGCTGTCTTCCTCTACCTGAGCTCTTATTATTACTTTTCTCCAGGGCTCGGGCCTCTCTGCTGCCTCTGCATTTCTAGGTGAGTTTGCACGATCTCGTACTTTTAATACTAATTCCGCATTGATGACTCCCACATGTACATCTCCAGTGCTGCCTCTCCCTGAGCTCCAGATTCTTATCTAAACTTGCACACGCAGAAGCATGGACACATAGGACAAAGAAGCTGTAACCAGCACTGATAGACCACGGGCTGACAGTAGCCTAGGGGAGGGCAGAACAACAATAGGAAGGATGAGGTCTTGGAATGAGTTCAGTAGCAAAGCCAACCTGAAATGGCTACAACGATGAGCAGAAAAATAAACTCCCATCTCATTAATTAGTAAGATTATTTGTTATATCTGTGCATTTTACCCTAACTCAACTGCTCCCAACCTAGGGAAGACAGGACTCCAGATTTGCTGACTGGCCGTAACAGGATGTAACTATCTCCCCCAAAGAATTGGGCTGCTTAAAGGCTCCCAAAGTGGAATAAATTCTGAGCAGTTGAAGCAACAAATGCCTAACATAGCTTTCACAACTGTATTGTACAGCTCTCATAGAAACAGGCAATTTAAACTTATTACTGTGTTTGCTCTACGTCACTCCCTATATTAAAGTGTCCCTTAAAATACTTCATTTAGAATCAAATGCCCAGAAAAGCTTTTTCCCCCCCTGAGGGTGGGATCTGATTTCGATTTTGAATGAAAAACTATGTGCATAAAAATGCTTTCACCTTTATTTGGTGCCAGGAAGTTTTGAGCCAAATTTACAGTTTGTATAATACTTAGATTTGTCCTTTTTGGGTTTTAATCTCAATTTCTTAATCTACTTTTTCTTTTCCTGGATTTTTTTAATTAATATATTTTTTATTGATTAAGATATTACATATGTGTCCTTGTCCCCACGTTACCCTCTACCCCCGCCCCCCTCGCTCATGCCCTCACCACCGCCCCCCCCCCCCGCGTTGTCCGTGTCCATTGGTTAGGCCTATATGCCTGCATGTAAGTCCTTTGGTTGATCTTTCCCCCTTTCCCCCACCCTCCCCTACCTTCCCTCCAAGGCCCGACAGTCCAATCAATGCCTCTCCGTCTCTGGATCAGTCCTTGTTCATCAGTTTATGTTGTTCATTATATTCCACAAATGAGTGAGATCATGTGGTATTTATCCGCTCTCCAGTTCCATCCATGCTGTGGCAAATGGTAAGAGTACCTTTTTCTTCTTCCTCTTCTTAAAGAATCCCTTTCAGCATTTCATATAATACTGGTTTGGTGGTGAACTCCTTTAGCTTTTTCTTATCCATGAAGCTCTTTATCTGACCTTCTATTCTGAATGATAGCTTTGCTGGATAAAGTAATCTTGGTTGTAGGTTCTTGCTATTCATCACTTTGAATATTTCTTGCCACTCTCTTCTGGCCTGCATGGTTTCTGTTGAGAAATCAGCTGACAGTCGAATGGGTACTCCCTTGTAGGTAACTGACTGTCTTTCTCTTGCTGCTTTTAAGATTCTCTCTTTGTCTTTTGCTCTTGGCATTTTAATTATGATGTGTCTTGGTGTGGTCCTCTTTGGATTCCTTTTGTTTGGGGTTCTCTGCGCTTCCTGGACTTGTAAGTCTATTTCTTTCACCAGGTGGGGGAAGTTTTCTGTCATTATTTCTTCAAATAGGTTTTCAATATCTTGCCCTCTCTCTTCTTCTGGTACCCCTATAATTCTGATGTTGGTACGCTTGAAGTTGTCCCAGAGGCTCCTTACACTATCTTCATATTTTTGGAATCTCTTTTCTTTTTTCTTTTTCGGTTGGGTATTTTTTGTTTCTTTGTATTTCAAATCTTTGACTTGATTCTTGGGATCCTCTTGTCTGCTGTTGGATCTCTGTAAATTATTCTTTATTTCAGTCAGTGTATGCTTAATTTCTAGTTGGTCCTTTTTCATGTCCTCCATGGTCTCACTATACTTATTGAGGTACTCATTAAATTTATCGGCGGTTTCCATAAAATTCTTGAAAAACCTTATAAACGTGGCCTTGAACTCTATATCCAGTCGTTTGCTTTCCTCTGTTTCTGCCATTTGTGACCTGTTTCTTTGTCTCCGCATTTTGGCTGCTTCCCTGTGTTGATAGAGTGGCTTTGTGTGCTAGGTGTCCTGTAGGGCCCAGTGGCTCAGCCTCCCCAGTTACCTGACATGGACACTCTTGGTGCACCCCCTTGTGGGCTTTGTGCACAGTCTTGTTGTAGCTATGCCTTGGTTGTTGTAGGATCACTGGGAGGAATTGACCTCCAGGCCAATTGGCAGTGAGAATCAGCTGTGTCTGCAGTGGGAGAACTTCTGTGCTGGAGACACCCTTCTGGGGCAAGACTTGCTTCAGTGGGGCTTTGGTGCTCACTGAGACTGCACCCTGAGTGTGTCCCTTATGGATCTGAGGAGTTGTGATCTGGATGGTCCCCCTCTGACCACTGGGTACAGTGGCTCTTGGATCTAAGGAGGTGCTAACTTAGCCTCGGCCTGAGGTTACACAGCAGGAACTATGAAGAGAACTGCAGATTCCCCTTCCTTTTTTTTGGAGTTTGGAAGTCCCCTGATGCTGCTCAGCTGTGTAGCAATGCAAGCCGCTGTGGGGCCTTGGGCCTTCTCTTGGAAGCTCTGGGTCTATCTGGCCCGGCTGCAGTTAGGTAATTACAGGTTGCAAATGGCCGGGGCATTCATATGCAAAAGCCTCTGCAGCAGCCTGGGCGGGGCGGGGTCTCAAGGAATCAAAGGGCGGAGCAAGCAGCTATGGCGGAGCCTCAGCCCCGCCCTAAGGAGTTGTGAGTCCCAGTGTCCCGGCAATGGCTGCAAGCACCTCTGAGGGAAAGCCTCCCTCAAGCTCGCCCGCTGCCAGACAGACCAGTTTCTCCCCTTATGAGTCCTGCGTCCCCAGAGACTTCCCGGAACCGGATTTCAGAGCCGTCGGGAGCTTGTGTCTCCCTCGGGATTCAAAAAGACAGCCGCGTCCTCAGGTGCCAGACCCTTTCCGCGCGCTCGCGCCCCCGTACCTCTGCACTCCACCTCCGCAGCTCCTCTGGCTCTCAGTGTGCTTTTCTTTCCTTTTAGTTGTAGAATTTACACTCAGCCAGCCTTCCTGAAGTTCTGGATGATGTCCATTTTGTGTTTTTGATGTAATTTTCAATTGTTGTGGGAGGCAGCAATTTCCCGGTGTTTATTTATGCTGCCATCTTAGTTTCTCCTTTTCCTGGATTTTGACTTTTAAACTTTTCTTTATTATCTTAGTACTAGAGGCCCAATGCACGAAATTCATGCAAGAGTAGGCCTTCCTTCCCCCACTGCTGGCACTGGCTTCCCTCTAGCACCTGGGACCTGGGCTGGCTTCCTTCCAGCCACTGGCAGGCACCAGGGACCTGGGCTTCCCTCACAGCCCCAGTTTGGTCTGGAAAGATGTCCGGTAAAATTAACATATTATGCTTTTATTATTATAGATTTTGTTTTATATACTTTTATTATCACCAGACTAAACTACTAAATAAATTGGCAGACCATTTATCCTATCTAATAATAGACAAACATGGTAATTGACTGTACCTTCGCTATGCCTCCCATTGGCTAATCAGCGTGATATGCAAATTAACCGCCAACAAAGATGACGGCTAATTTGCATACTGAAGGCAGGGCGGGACAGCACCATCCTGCTGGCCCTGCCGTCATCTGGGCCTACTATTTGCCACCTGGGGAGGTGGGGCAGGACAGCGCCATCCTGCCTGCCCTGCTGCCATCCGGGCCTGCTATCTGCAACCTGGGGTGGTGGGCGTCCGTGTGTGACCCGAACTGGGGCGGCCGGGTGGGACAGCAGTGATCGGCCGGCCCTCCCAGGCGTCCCGTGTGCGACCCGACCCGGGGCGGAGCCCCAACCCCCAGATCCTCCCTGCTGTGTGTGCTACCCGGGGAGTCGGGGCAAGCACCAAGGGATCAGGCCTGCCATCTGCCACCCAGGGACAGGGCCTAAGCCAGCAGGTGGTTATCTCCTGAGGGGTCCCAGACTATGAGAGGGCACATGTGGGGCTGAGGGACACTCCCCACCTCCCCTCCCCCACCAGTGCACAAATTTTTGTGCACTGGGCCTCTAGCATATATATAAAAGGCTAATATGCAAAGTGTCCCCTCAGGAGTTCAACCAGGAAACCAGGAGTTAGATCATTCGCTATGATGTGCGCTGACCACCAGGGGGTGGTGCAGAATGAAGGAAGGCCCTGGGTTGCAGCTGGAAGGCCCTAATTGGACCTGATTGCTGGCCTGGCCTAGGGACCCTACCTATGAATGAATTTTGTGCACCAGGCCTCTAGTAAATAAATAAGAAAGTAATTCAACAGAATATTCATGATTCTAAAACATATATATTCAACTTTATCTAATTTTTCACAGAACTCTTATCTATCTTTTACATATTCCTGTGACATTTCTATTCTCCTTCAAGGTTTCTGTGTATTTTCTCTTCTTCTTTCCCTCAATCTTCCAAACAAGGCCTTACATATTTAATTATGGCCAAATATTATGTTAAGAATACAGTGGGAGCCAGGTTTCGTGTGGCCTAAAGCATATACAATATTTGGGGCACTTTTTCCCCCACTAAATTCACAACTAGGAATTAAAGTAAATATTTACTCAGAATGAGAAATCAAAACAAGATTTACATTTGAAAAAGTAACTAACAGATATCATAAACAAAATCTGGAGAAAAGCTAATATTATTAAATTGATTGACATACTTCTACAATACTTGTTTTCTAATATTTTGGGAGCTTATATATTTTTAATCACATTTCCCCATACTAACAAATTTGTGATACTATCTTTTATAGGTAAAATATAAAGATATTTTAGTCTATTTTATAGTTGATAATTTGGAAGGTTACTTGTATCTATATTAGTAATTTCATATAAAGTTTTAGGATATTGTTAAACTGAAGAAAATATCAATGATTAATAAATACCAATATATGAAACATATGATTTCAGGGGATTTTTTTCTAGTGTAGTAACTAACCATAAATACTTTTGGAATCTTGACAATTCTTAAACAGATTGCTCTTTATATGCTCTGTATAGTGGGATTAGAGGCCCGATGCACGAAATTCGTCCAAGAGTAGGCCTTCCTTCCCCCGGCTGCTGGCACTGGCTTCCCTCTGGCACCCGGGACCCAGGCTTCCCTCCGGCTGCTGGCAGATACCCAGGACCCGGGCTTCCCTTGCAGCCCCAGCTTTGTCCAGAAGGATGTCCAGTCTAATTAGCATATTATGCTTTTATTATTATAGACTAGGGGCCCGGTGCACGAAATTCGTGCACTGGGTGTGTGTTGGGAGGGGAGTGTCCCTCAGCCCAGCCTGCCCCCTCTCACATACTGGGAGCCCTCAGGCGTTGACCCCCATCACCCTCCAATCGCAGGATCGGCCCCTTGCCCAGGCCTGATGCCTCGGCCAGAGGCGTAGACCCCCATCACCCTCCGATCGCCTGATCGGCCCCTTGCCCAGGCCTGACGCCTCCGCCAGAGGTGTCAGGCTTGGACAGGGAACCCCCATCTCCCCCCGATCACTGGCTCTGGCCCCCGCCCAGGCCTGAGGCCTCTGGCCCAGGAATCATGCCTGGGCAGGGGACCCCCATCTCCCTCTGATCGCTTGCTCCACCCCCTGCCCAAGCCTGATGCCTCTGACCCAGGCTTCAGGCCTGGGCAAGGGGACCATCATATCCCCCCAATCCCCGGCTCAGCCCCCCTCCCAGGCCTGATGCCTCGGCCAGAGGAGTTGACCCTCATCACCCTCCGATCACCAATCACCGGATCGGCCCCTTGACCAGGCCTGAGGCCTCCGGCAGAGGTGTCAGGCCTGGGCAGGGGACCCCCAGCTCCCCGCAGTTGCAGGCTCCGCCCCTGCCCAGCCTAACGCCTCTGGCCTAGGCGTCCGGCCCGGGCAGCGGGGACCCGCAGCTGCAGCGGCCCCGCGATCATGGGCTCCGCTTTAGGCCCAGGCAAGGGACCCCTAGCTCCCGGGACTGCCAGCTTCGACCGTGCCCAGCTCCCATCGCTGGCTCCACCCCTACTTCCTGCTATCACTGGCCAGGGTGGAAAAGGCTCCTGATTCTCCGATCATGGCTGGGGGGCAGGGCAAAGGCGGCCCCAGGGCCGCCTTTGCCCTGCCCCCCAGCTCTTAGCTCCCCCCTGGGTTTCCGATCACTGTCAGTGGCAGGGGGCTTCTTCCTGCTTTCCCTTTCGCCTCCCTGCATTGTGCCTACATATGCAAATTAGCCGCCATCTTGTTGGCAGTTAACTGCCAATCTTAGTTGGCAGTTAACTGCCAATCATAGTTGGCAGTTAATTTGCATATAGCCCTGATTAGCCAATGAAAAGGGTATCGTCGTACGCCAATTACCATTTTTCTCTTTTATTAGATAGGATATTGTTAGTATTTTTAATCAATGCCGGTATTTAGTGTCCAATCAACATGAAAAAAAGTAGTTTACTGTGTTTATTAATTCATACCTCTTCATTAATTAGAATAAAAAAACAAGCTAAATATTTATACTTTAATTCAAAATTTTGATCTTCCTGTTAATGTATGATTATTTTTGATGCAGTGAAAACAATGTTATAAATTGCTTCCTGATGTAAGAATTATTTCTAGTGACTTCATTATTTTTCTTTGCCACTTTTGATTCATATTCCATTAATTTTATGATATTTTCCTTGGTATTTTTAAGTAACTAAATTTAAGTATAATGAAAGTAGTTTTCATTTATGTTACAGGAATATGCAATTTCTCATTAATTTTATTACAACATTCCAAAACGTCTTTTGAAATTTAAGTTAGCAGCATTTTTTTAGCTTATTAAATACATTATTCATATTTTTTAAAAGGAGAAAATGGTATATTTATAATATGATATGCTGTACTATTTAGTATATTCTTGACAGAAGAGAATGTCTTTTTGACTAATAACCAATAAAAATTAAATCTTTATTTTACAGTGATATATATAAAACTAGATATATGTCTATCTATCCATCCATCTATCTATCTATCTATCTATATTACAATATTTTTCTCTAGACTAGCATCTTGCTCCTTACATTTCAGACCTTATTTTTCAATCACTCCCCCATACTTCCAATGCTGTGCAATAGTTCATATTTATACCACACTGCCCCCTCTGGCTCTGTACACTGGTTCACAAAGCACTGAAAGTCAGCACAGCATGTGCTAGGAGTACCACTGGAAGCTGTTCTTTCACTGGGACAGCTGGTAATAAGTTGAAAATGACAGCGAAGTGCATAAATATATTCTACAAAATCCAAACTAAAGGTATCTCCAATGCAACTACCCTAAACCAGATCCCAAAAATGCCTGTGGCCAATCCAATGCCACCTGACAAAGGCTACAAGGAAAGTCAGAGTAGAGACAGCAATCTGAATGTGATTAAAATCCTTTTGCAAACTAATATAACATATGACCATGTGAACACATGACTAGCATCCTGAAATGCTGATGCCCTGAAGCTTAAGCTTTATTTGGTTTGTGGTAAATCATCATTAGGTTGAGTGTAGTTTGCAACTTTGTACAAATCAACACTAATAAAAGAGAAAAATGGTAATTGGCGTACGAGCTACCCTTTTCATTGGCTAATCAGGGCTGTATGCAAATTAACTGACAACTAAGATTGGCAGTTAACTGACAACAAGATGGCGGTTAATTTGCATATGTAGGCACAATGCAGGGAGGTGAAAGGGAAAGCAGGAAGAAGCCCCCTGCCACTGACAGTGATTGGAAACCCAGGGGGGAGCTAAGAGCTGGGGGGCAGGGCAAAGGCGGCCCTGGGGCCGCCTTTGCCCTGCCCCCCAGCCATGATCGGAGAATTAGGTGCCTTTTCCGCCCTGGCCAGTGATAGCAGGAAGTAGGGGTGGAGCCAGCGATGGGAGCTGGGCACGGTCAAAGCTGGCAGTCCCAGGAGCTAGGGGTCCCTTGCCTGGGCCTAAAGCGAAGCCCACGATCGTGGGGCCGCTGCAGCTGTGGGTCCCCGCTGCCCGGGCTGGACGCCTTAGCCAGAGGCGTCAGGCCTGGGCAAGGGGCCGATCCTGCGATTGGAGGGTGATGGAGGTCAATGCCTGAGGGCTCCCAGTATGTGAGAGGGGGCAGGCTGGGCTGAGAGACACTCCCCCCCACACACACACCCAGTGCACGAATTTCGTGCACCGGGCCCCTAGTCCTATATAATAAAAGGCTAGCGACCATAACAGCGTCACGACCAGAATGACTGATGACCAGTCGCTTTGAGGTGCATTGACCATCTCTCAGTCCCTCCCCCGAGCCCGCAGGCTCCCATCACTGGATGGCCAACGGGGAACCATGGGGACCTGGGCTGGGTGGCTGCGGGGCAGGACTGGGGACTGGCAAGCAGGCAGAAGGCAGACCTCTTGGTCCCTCCCCATGCCCGCAGGCTCCGATCAATCTCAGTTTCTTCCCAAAGAAACATGGCACCCTCCACTGCACAGCCTCCCAGGACACCGGCTCACTGCTGTGAGAGGTAACAGAGCAGAGACTTCAACAAGGACTTCAGCGCCTGCAGGGACCCTCAGCTTTCACTGCTGGAGGTGGATGGAGAACGTCAGTCTTAAAGCACAAACACCCTCCTCAGAAGAACCTGCCACCTCCCTACTCCACAGCCACTTCCAGGTCTGCAGGAAACTGCACAGGCTCCTCCCTGTGGGAGGGGCGGGCCAGAGCCTGAGCAGAGCGGTTCCGAGATGGGGGAGGGGGCCCAGCCAGGCGCTGGGCCAGTGCAGGGACAGAGGGAAGCAGGGAGGGAGGGCTGGGCAGGAGCAAGGAGGCAGCCCTGGTTCCCTGCACCTCCCCCCGCAGGTGTAGCCCTCCCTGGTTGAGTTTCCCACGTCATTGCTAGGGTTTGGCTGTGACGGGCTGTGGGAGGATTCACAAGGGAGAGAAGAGACAGGTGCAGAG